>NC_142936.1:69010565-69055565 GCF_046866305.1 Octopus bimaculoides | reverse complement strand
TTCCCAAACACATGGTTCCGGTGTTCAGGCCCTCTGTGTGAAACCTTGGACAAGTGTCTTCTGCTATATCCTCGGGCCGACTAAAGCCTTGTGAGTGGATTTGGTGGACGGAAAATGAGTGAAGCCCGTCGATTATATATGTATGTGTACGTCTTTCTCATTGCGTTTGTCTCCACCACCGCTTGACAACCTGAGTTGGTTTGTTTACGCCTCTGTAGCTCCTATTCAGCAAAGGAAGCGCATAGAATAAGTACAAGGTTCAAATAGTAAATACTAGATGCGATTTGCTCCATTGAACCCTTCAAAACAGTGCCCCCAGCACGACCGCAGTTCAATGACTGAAAGAAGCAAAATATAAAAGAGATAGATAGATAGATAGATAGATAGATAGATAGATAGATAGATAGATAGATAGATAGATAGAAAACAATCAGAACTTTTATATCTGTGTGTGTGTGTGTGTGTGTGTGTGTGTGTGTGTGTGTGTGAGAGAGAGAGAGAGAGAGAGATAGTATGCATGTACATCTCCCCCACCACTGCTTGACAACCGGTGTTGGTGAGTTTACGTCTTCCGAAACAAACCGATAGAATAACTGCCAAGCTTCAAATGAAAATAAGTACTGGGGTCGATAAGTTCCGCAAAAAATTCCTCAAGGTGGTGCCCCAGTATGGCTGCAGCCTAATGGCTGAATCAAGTAAAAGTAAAAAAAAAAAAGAAAACAGATTATCGTGAAAGATATGAGGACTTAATGACCAGGTAAGTGGTCATTAAATTATGGTTAAAGCTGGTTATATTTACTTCCGCGATCTCCCGAGGTAATTCTGTTTATTTTATTTCATTATTATTTCTCTTTAGCACAGGTTTTGTTGGAGCTCCTGGAGTCTTGCATGTGTAGTGGGCTTGCAACCAGCAGCCAACGGTACCATGCTATCCATTCTTTTCAGCTGTCTAATACTTTCCTGATTATTCTGGCCGTACCAAGGAGGTAAACCTTTTGTAACAGTTCTACCGGGCACTCAATTCCAGCTTCCTTTATATTCATTTCTCTTGATGCCTTCTGATACTGTTCTCAGGCACCCAACAATAATTGGCACTATCTTCACCTTCTTCATTTTCGTACTTAAGAGGGCTATATTTATCTATCTTTTCGCCTCCCTTTTTGACTATTCGTGGGTCAAAGGGGTATTCAACATCAACTGCATATGTGATGCACCTTGTCCACCACCACTAGGTCCGGTCTGTTATGCTCTAGTGCCTGATTTGTTTGCATTGGGAAATCCGAGAGGATTTTGCTAGTCTCCGACTCCGCCACTCTCTGCGGTTTGTGCTCATACCATGTCTTGCCTTTCTCTAGCCCCCCACTTTTCGCACAGTCTCCAACGTAGCACTTCCGCTACCTGATCGTGTCACCACAACTTGCAATGTTTTTAGGCAAGTCTAGGGCATTCGTTCGTGATTCGGGCAATGGTTTCCTCTACTCTTTTACAGATGCGGTACAGGGGAGACACTGTACCACATCTGACCCTCCAATTCGTGGCCAAAGCTCGCTCTTACGATGCCAGTTTAGTGCTCTCAGTTTCTTTTTTAGTGTTCCTTCCATCAGCCAATCCCACCTATTTTTCCAGCAACTTCTGTTGTGGCTATATGGAATTGATTGTGTAGTCCCTTCTTGCATAATTCTTCTTCGTGTCCTTTTTGTACTTTTTTTGCTTTTCCTTTTTTCTCTGCTTCCAATACTCCCTCGTTCCTCACTGCCACTAGCAAGATTTCCATACTTTGGGCTAGGTACCTCATGAAGCTCTCGAGTTCGATACGTACGCAGTCTTCCACACTTATCAGTCATCTGCCTCCATTTTCTCTCTTCATGTATTGGTCAGTGTTTGCACGTGGATGATGAGTTCCATGCATCGTTAGGAGCTTTTTTGACTTCCTGTCCATTTCCTTTAGCTGCTCTTTTGTCCACTTCAGGATTCCATCGCCATACTGAACTACTGCGACTGTGCATGAGTCTATTGCCGAAATTATGTTTCTGGCATTCAGCTTTGAAACCAGTATTTTTCTTACTTACAGCAGGTATTCTCTTTCCGTCTTTTTGTTCATGTCATTGTGTTTGATTCCATCTGCCTCAAGCATTCCCAGTTATTTATAGCTGGATTGAGGTTGAATTGCCTTCATCATCTCATCACTTGGCAATCATATGCCTTCTGCCCTGACAAGCTTTCCTCGTCTCATCACCATCGTGGCACATTTTGAGAGTCCAAACTCCATCTTAATATCATTGGAGAAAATCCGCACCGACTCGACTTGGCTGCCCAGTTCTGTCTCAGTTTTTGTGAATAGCTTCAGGTCGTCTATAAATAGCAAATGGTTCAGTTTTCCCTTACCTCTTCCCAGATCATACTCCAACTTTGTTTCCTGTATCATCATCATCATCGTCATCATTATTATTATAGGTCGAGTAAAGGTGGCTAACGCGTACATCGCGTCCGTCATTTACTACCGCTTGACCGTATTACGTTGGATCGTTATATTCTTCTGTTTCTTGTGGAAGGGACGCGTCCCGACGGTCAGGCGGTCTATCTGCTGTCAACACCCGCTGCGTGGTGGCCTGGACATGCCGTGGCTGATGATGCGCAGATATGCACTGAGCCTACGACATCTCCAGTGCTTCCTCGACGGTGAACAAGTGTTGTTCGCCAGACACGTATTTTCGCAACTAGCTTCTTTAACGGAGCTGCAGTCCTGTGTAAAACAGAGACCGCGAGAGGGCTTTCAGAAAGTGGAATGCCTTCAAGCGCTCAGAGCCCACAGCCAAACGGGCACTGCGATAGGTCGAACGTCCACTTTAGCATTTTTATAGAGGATTAGTGGAGGGCAAATGCAACGACGTTCTTGGGGAGACCTTGGGTGTCGAAAATCAGCTAACTGCTCTTTTCGGAGAATTTTCGGCCCGGGACCGATGGATAATTTCCAAAATCTCTGGCCTGGCAGCGCTACCGGGAAGCTTTGCCTTTTCGAGATAAACTTTACAGGAACGGAAGTCCTGTCAGCCGAGCATGTTCGAGATGCGCGCTGGACAAGGGGGCGGTCCTGCATGCACTCGTCCAGTGCCCGAGCATTGCTGACCTGTGGGTTCATGTTGAACACCTGCTGTCGCATGTAGGACGGACCCGGTTATCAACTGAATCCATCGTGAAGATCGCCCCACCGCCTTCCTTTAACCAAGAAGAAAATGCTGTGTTTATATGCCTGGTGGTCATGGCGAAAGAAGTTGTATAGTGGACGAGATTGAAGGGGCTGAAGACGAACATTTTTCTCTTTGGCCAATCCCTGATCAACTTCTTCAAGTTTCACTTGAAAAGGAAAATAGGGGTAGAGAGGGAAGTGTTGCCTTCTAGCCAGTTTCTGGAAGGTGGATGAAAGTGGGGAAAATGGTGCGAGTGAACGGGCCTGCCCTGAGGATACGCCTGCAGCTGACAAAGAAACAGGAAGGAAAAAAGGCACCTGCCCCCAAAATCAGGGTACCCATAGTTTTTTATGGGGAGGGGGTCCATGAGCAGCCCTGGAACGGCTCCTTCCTATTGAGGATCACACATTGTTAATTTTTTTTTATTTTGTTAGTCTTGTTTACACGCAAAACCCTCACAATACACACTCACACACATTCTTTATTTTGTCCAGTGCTGTCCATAGTGTTTTTCTTGAGGTAAACTCTTTGTGGTTAGTAAAGAAATTATTATTATTATTATTATTATTATTATTATTATTATTATTATTATCATTATTATTATTATTGTTGTTGTTGTTGTTGTTGGGATCTTTCTGATTTGGCGGGCGCCACTTGTTTTCTTAATGAAATCAGAAAGATCCGAGACATGTGCTTTAATAATAAAAACAACAACATCATCAACAACAACAACAACAACATGTTTCTATATCCTTGTATAATTACGGTCTCCTTTTTTGTTGTTTTCGTGACCTGCAAAACTTTAAAACATTTGCAACTGGATCCCCTCCCAAAAAGTTTGTCTGTTGCTGATCTACATCTTCGAAACGCAAAATGTTATGTTAGTTGGGGTACATCGAAATAGTTGGCTAAAATATTTCGATGGTGCCACTGAAAAAAAATTTTTTTTTTAAACATTGGGAAACGAACTGTGTTCCCCACCACCATCAGCAAACAGGTGAGCCCCCTACTGTTGACCGTTTAGAAATAGCAGTCTTTCGATATTTATGCCGTAAATAAATTTCTTATTGTAAATAACTTTTACAGCATTTTTAGTTGCTTTGACCTCTTTATTGTTTGTTTCCTTCCAATTGGTAGAAATTGTAGGTAAGACGTAATGCGAAAGTATTAAAGTGAAAATGTAACAAAAAAGTAAAATTGTTAGATAAAAAGTAAAACTTGAATAGCGTCACGTAGCATTGAATAACGTAGTTCTTGGCAAACCTAAAAAAAAAAAGATTATCACGGCGAGACGAACATTTTCTTTACAACTCAATTAATACGACGTATGTTGGGTTTTCCTGGATGAAGGGACGTAACTCCAATTGTCTTACTACAACACTCCAGATGGCAGCTGCAGCTTCGACACGTTTCTGTTACAATTGAGGAACGAATTTTGTTATAAGTAAAAACATTCTGGAAAGTAAAACCTCAAGAGGGAAACATGTTCCGGTTTTTCTTCGATTCTTTTTTCGATGACAATAATCGGTAAAATAATAATTTTAAACTTTAAAAAAAACTACACCAACTTTTTATTTGTATCACAAAAGTGTTTTATTATGTTGTTTGTATTATTGATGTTTAACCCCAGGTCAGATTGTATGGATCACAGGCGTTTGTTATGTCACTTAAGGGACATTGGCTGCTATTTTAGCCTTAGGTCACACCTAGTGGAGAGGAGCTTATGATCAATAAGATTCTATTCGTTATCATCACGTCTGTATAGTCATGACGGTCAAGTCTTATTTCAACTTCATTTTAAGTTGTTTTTTTTTTTTTGTTCTTGTTTCACTTTTATCCAAAATTATTTAACAGTTGAACGTACTATGTTCCCATGCAGGAATCGAACTCGGCCGCTTAGTCTAACAGGTCGAGCAACCATTTAGAGTTTCCCTTGTTAGCTAGTTTACAATTTATGTTGTTATTTAGACCCAGTTGTTGCCCTGGTCACCTAAATCTTCGATCAAAGTCATTCCAAATATGACCGTTCCAGTTTGTTTTCAGTGTAAGTCGGATTGCATAACAAATCCATTGGATCCTTTTTCAAGACACTATGTTACGGTTTTAGAGGAAAGATTAGCTACTATATCTAAAGCCTCGATTTCTTTTTGTTGTTCTTGAAGAAGCGAAATGTATATTTACAGCTGACGTAATAACTTTCAAAGTTAATATCATTCTGTATGTAGTGGTGGTGCGAAACGTTTATTTACTGTTGTGTAACGCTTCTAGTCGGATAGATGTGAAATAATTTACAGATTTGTGGTTCCCAAATATGTTTGTTAGTTCCTTTAATTCATCTCTTGTTCATATATGCTAAACTATCAAAACTAGACGTTCAGTTTGCGGGTTACCTCTTTGGAATGTATTTAAAATCCAAATATAGCTTTGGGCCGACCAATACCTTGCGAGTGTTGTGAATGAATTTGATAGACGAAAACTGTACGAAAACCTGCCGTGTATGTGTGTGTATGTTTATATATGTATTTGTGTCTTTATCTCTCGCCGTTTGACAACCGATGTTCATTTACGCCCTTGTAAACTAATGGTTCAGCAAAAAGAGACCGAGGAAGTAAGTGCCAAACTTAGAATTAGTACCAGGGGTACTTCGTTGGACTAAATTCCTCAAGGTGGTTCCCCCACCATTGTCGCAGATCAGTGACAGAAACAAACAAAAAAATAAAATAACAGGAAAAGGTAGGGGTAGAATGTACTACATCGATTCTCGAAATATGACGATCATTTGATAATATCACGAAACTTCTAGCTTGTTCTTCTCTTTTCTTTTCCTCACCGGAAATTTACCCCCCCCCCCCCCAAACGTGATCTGGAATTCTTCAGCCAATATTTAGTTCTTTAGTTCACCTCTCACCAAATAATCACATTCACACACTCTGAAGTTGTGTGAAATCACCATCTTAACTAATTTTAATTAGTAGTATGTCATCATATCTTTGTTTACCTGTCAACTCCACTACTGTGACCATACCTGATACTCTACTTTTACTATGACTAAAATTACGTATAAGTCGTTAGCGAGGTCGCTCAGTTAGCCGAACAATGGCACTTTCACTATCTCTGGTTTTCTTTGAAACAGTTCGTGTTAAGGCAGCGAGCTGGCAGAAACGTTAGCACGCCGGGCGAAATACTTAGTGGTATTGCGTCTGCCGTTACGTTCTGAGTTCAAATTCCGCCGAGGTCGACTTTGCCTTTCATCCTTTTGAGATCGATAAATTAAGTACCAGTTACGCACTGGGGTCGATGTAATCGACTTAATCCCTTTGTCTGTCCTTGTTTGTCCCCTCTATGTTTAGCCCCATGTGGGCAATAAAGAAATAAGAAACGTTAGCACGCAGGGTGAAATGCTTAGTGGTATGTCGTCTGTCCTTACGTTCTGAGTTCAAATTCCGCCGTCGTTGACTTTACCTTTTAGGGTCGATAAATTAAGTACCAGTTGCGTACTGAGTCAATCTAATCGATTGCCCCTCCCCCCAAAAAATGTCGGGCCTTGTGCCTACACTAAAAAAGATTTATAGTTCATATCGTTAAGAAGATCTTAACCATTTATCCTTCAGATTACTTTGTCAAATATAATCCTTATTTATTCACATTGTTTGATTTAATCCTGCATTTTCTAGTAGCTTCGAAATTTCAATGAAGCTATTCGTTATATTTTTAGAGTGACATTGTAGGGTGGGTGTGAGAGGCTGGATCTGACTTGTTTGGTCGAAGAACAGGTAGGATATTTAGTTCGGATATGACCGGTCTAAATGTTAAAGGGCTAAACTGACATCAGTGTGTCCTCTCTCCTCCATTTTCAACTTCCTTTAATTTAATTTAATGAAACGGCTAATTCTCTCCCCTCCCCCCTCCCCCCATTCTCTCACACACGTTGCACTCCTCCCCGCCACTCTCTCTCTCCCTCTCCCTCTCTCTCCCTCTCTCCCTCTCTCTCTCTCTCTCTCTATGAGATAAGCTTAAAAGTATCTTTTTTTTTACTAATTATACTTTTTATTCAAATTATGAACAGGAATGTACTTTACAAAACAAACAAACAAAACACAAAGGGAGAAAGAAAAAAAATATCAGTGCCGCTGCAAGTGTTTCAGTTAGTCACATGCTACCAAGTTCAATGGAACCTACTGAAGCAAGCCAGCACACTTGAGGTATTTTCATGGGCGATGGCAAGGTTAAGGTGTTGGAAAAACCAAGCACATTCCCAGGCATCACCCGACACCTCGATGAGGTGAGCTGCCAATGATGACTATTAGTGGCCCAGTCCCTCCAAATGTCTCAAATGCCACAGGCTAGAAGAGATAGTTCACTGCCAGATCCCAATACTTCAGAGTTTTGTTTCGTTTGGCAATGGAAGCAGTGACCCATTTACCACAGCATCCAGGATGTGGGAGGGAGCAAAAGAGTCACAGACTGTGACATCCCAGATGAGGCACCTACCTCTTACCCAGGACAGAGAGTAAGACCATCTGATCTTTTCCCATCACTTCTGGATAATTCCACCGGTTCCAGAACTGAGGTTATATTAATCTAAGCTAGAGTCCACTTAATGATTAAGTTTAGCTCGGTGTGACAAGTAAAACGACCAGCATTTAGGCGGCAAGATAGACCCTGAAGACCTGTGGAGTCGAGGGGCCTACCACAGCGACATCTCAGTCCCCTACAGACGTCAGCTCCCACTCTGAGCGTGATGGAAATGCGGAGTTCATCTAGACTGAATAGACCATCAATGGTGGCCACAGGCAGGGCATCGATCCAGTCCCTTAGAAATTTTGCACTATCAGAAAGGAGGCGATTTAAATATAGCAATTTGTTCATTCACTTTTCAGTCCAAACATGCTCCCTCCCAGGGTTAGGAATTGTTTCTCATTATGAGAAGCACAAGTTAAATTAGTTGGATGTTGAGTAGAAATATATATCAGTTAACTAACCATTTAAAAATTGTGTGTGTGTGTATAAGAAACTAAGGAAAGAAATTTCTTCAAGGTGTAGGAAGTTAGTAAGCTTTGAGCAGCTTGTAGAAGTTATAAAAAACAACTTTCGGGAACAATAGTGATTTATTGACATAGAAAGTTGTAAATTTATCCAATAGGCTGAAAAAGGTTATTTTATAGTTCACGGTTAGCAACTGGGGTTGCTATGATGCGAATTAAAATCCAAATTTAGGGAATGGAGTAGATAAAATCTAGGCTACATATTTGTTTAATAGCTAACAGAACCTTGGAAGTAGTAATTAGACAAACGTGCCAAAGATACCTTAGTCTTCTGGCTTTACGTTCTGAGTTTAAATTCTGCCGAGGTTGACTTTACCTTTCATCATTCAGACTCAGTAAAATAGGTACCAATTAAACACTAGGGAATCATTGTAATTGACTAGGCTCCTCCTCACAAAATTTCAAACCTTCAGCCTATGTAGAAAGGACTACTAGTACTTCTACTGCTACATGATAATAAAGAACATGTCTTTTATTCAAGTAATCCCTTTCAATACTATCTGCCCAAAATAATCTATATATATAAAGATGAGAATGTATGTCTGTCTGTGTGAATCCCTAAAACTGGAGTACTACACAACCAATTTCATTCAAATTTTACACATTAGGGTCCATGTAGTGTCATAGGCCAAAAAAAGTTTTAACTTCTTGCCTACTGCGAGCCAAGAGCAATATCTCATCTCCTCCACTATTTCAGTATTACGTGTCAAAAGTGAAACAATAACATCTCTCTATTGTAATGTCAGATATTCTCACTTTAATAGTTTCACTTTAATACTGAAACTATTAAAGTGAAACTATTATCTCTCATATATACAGGCATACATACATATCATCATCATCATGATCATCGTTTAACGTCCGCTTTCCATGCTAGCATGGGTTGGACGATTTGACTGAGGACTGGTGAAACCGGATGGCAACACCAGGCTCCAATCTAAATTTGGCAGAGTTTCTACAGCTGGATGCCCTTCCTAACGCCAACCACTCATATATATAATATACATATATTATGTGTGTGTATATATATATATATGTGTGTGTGTGTGTATACATCTGCACAAATGTATATGTATATGCATGTATATAATTGCTATAGATCTGTAATGCATCTTACGGCTGTGCCTGTCACCTGTGTGGTGAGGAATCCTACATTGGGGAGGAGTAACAACTAGGGTAGGGTAGCTGACTGCTTATTGTGATCATTCGTCTTTTGGTTTCCTGTAGCTTTGCTCTCTTTTACAAACCCAGTGAACATACATATATTTCCTATTTCAAAGAAATTCGAACAATACATATAAGACCCAAATTAAAAAGATTCTCAACAATTCAACTTCTCTGGTTGACATTAAGACACCCACCCCCAATAGGAGCCTTAACTTCTACATTTTAGAGCTCCATGACCTCCATTTTTCAGGAGCAAAATCCTTTTAACAGGTTCCATAAGACTGGAATTTTGGAATATGCGCATAAAGATCAGTAGTATGGGATACATTTGTCATGATTAGAATTTTTTTAGGGTGTGTAAAGAGGGAAAGAACCCTCATCTGCAATTTTGATGAAATTCGAATCATAGGTATTCAATTCATTAGAGAAAATATAACAGAAAAGTCTAATTCTTCAATTGCATGTAACACAGGCAACGCCGGGTATCTCTGCTAGTTAACTATAAAACTGATTATTTATTCTTCGTAGATTTTCCACAGCTACCCACTAGTTGGGATCTTGTTCAAAACGGAGGCACCAGTATTTTCTTAACGAAACACTTTGAAACTTGGGACACTGGTAGAATGTGTCATATAAAACATCTTTTTCTCTTAGTCTTCTTAACAAAAAAACGTACATCGCAAGTTATTTCATGTTAAAGCTGTCGTATTTCTGTAATTTCAACCAATGACTGACGTCCATTCAGCCGAATACATTAAGTGCTGACTACGTAAACAAACGATTCTGGCGGTGATAAAATTATTATTTCCTTGTCAAAAAATGGCTGAAGCATATTGGCAGTAGGGTTAGGGTTAGGGTTAGGCAGTAGCTAATAAACCTTTCATACAGTTCAGGCAGATGTTAACGAAATAAACACGCGTGAAAGAAAATGAAAAAAGCAAATGTTGTACACATACAGTTCAGGCAGATGTTAACGAAATTATAAATGGAGATTAAATACGCTTTACACTGCTTAAACTGCCAAAGGAGTAAGTATAAACAGCTGAATACTTGTCAGTGATTGGTTGAAATTATCGAAATAAGACAATTTTTTACATGAAATAAATTCGAATACAAAAATTTTTTTCTGTTCTATAACACAAAATAGATAAGTATACGAAGTTTGAAAGTCTTTCGGTACCATAAACACTACTCTTTACTCTTTTACTTGTTTCAGTCTTTTGACTGTGGCCATGCTGGAGCACCGCCTTTAGTCGAGCAAATCGACCCCAGGACTTATTCTTTGGAAGCCTAGTACTTATTCTTTCGGTCTCTTTTGCCGAACCGCTAAGTTACGGGGACATAAACAAACCAGCATCGGTTGTCAAGCGATGTTGGGGGGACAAACACAGACATACAAACACATACACACATACATATATATATACATATATACGACAGGCTTCTTTCAGTTTCCGTCTACCAAATCCACTCACAAGGCATTGGTCGGCCCGAGGCTGTAGTAGAAGACACTTGCCCAAGATGCCACGCAGTTGGACTGAACCCGGGACCATGTGGTTGGTAAGCAAGCTACTTACCACACAGCCACTCCTGCGCCTATTTAATTCTTTTTTTGGCCGCGAGTTCCTCTTCCCTCCCGGCTCTCAACTCACATTACATGAAGGGCAGCGACCATGATTGCTAGAAAGTCATTTGAGCTGTCCCCCTACCTTTTATTTATTTATTTTATTTTTCTGATTAAGCTATAGAAATATTTTGCCCAATATTTGCCGACTAATTATCAAATGATAAAAGGGAATTTGTCTCTATATTTCTTGTTCAGTGTTTGAATGCATTTGGTAATGTTTAGTTACAACGGTAATTATTAAGACACGATCCAACAATGATGGCGAATGTAAGGAAAGGAACTTGGCTTTCTTAAAACAACGAAACGAATAACTAAACACTTAAAAGAATATTATTAGAGATTACTGTTTTCAGTTCTCAACACCGTCGTGTAAAAATATTTATTAAACTAACATTGTTAAAAGTGAAACTTTTTTTATTATAATCAAAAGTAACGCGTTTCTTCTAAACACATCGTGTATGAACGTTTATTAAATTAGCATTGTTGAAAACGATATTTTTTTTTTTTAAAGAAAAGTAATGCATGTCGAAAAATAAACAAAAATACGATTATTTATTTGGAAGTTTTCGGTGCAGAAGAAAAAATAACCAAAACAAAAATAATCAGTTATAACGTCATTCATGATTTATTTATTTTGAAGTATTTCCATCTTCGTTTCGGTAATTCAAAACAGTCAAGTTTTTGTATATTCCACTTTTCGTTTGTTTTCATTTTAATTACGCAACTTCTCTGGAAGATTAGCTAATTCATTTAGCAATACGAAACAATATTATTATTATAGTTATAACTTCCTGAAAATAATGTTATCGTGCTTGTTTGAGAATGGAAGTATTCTTGTAACTCGTCCGACCAACGACGATCTCTCTAAGTAGTCTTTCGACCTGCTAGAAACCACAGCCAGTCTCTCAATTTATATCTTGGTATCTTTCAAAATGAATGTGTACATCGGATAATGGGTATTTTTTGGTTATCTCATCCCCTTTTAAAGATTGGGTTATCTCCCCAAACTAAAAATAATTGTTTAACCCTCAATAAAACAAACAAAAAATGAAAAAAATTAATAAACATGAAAAGCGAAACTGAATAATGTATTTCCATAAAGTTCCCAGACTTTGCCTTTTATCCTTTCGGGATTGATAAATTAAGTACCAGTCGCGTACTGGGATAGATCTTATCGACTGGTCCCCACCCACAAAAATTTCGGGCCTTGTGCCTAGAGTAAAAACGAATAATACTATTCTTGTTGTTTTGACCCTAGGTCATCTCTGATCAAACAGACTTATGGCTAAAGGTACTCCAGACGTGACTATTCCGTATTTTAATCCAATACATCTATCCCTTCTTATCAAATGTGTCCTTTTTAAAGCAGAGTTGGCTGCTATTTCTAGCAGGTAAAGTTTGTGTCTTGACTTTCCTTGTTTATGCTCAAAGTTGCCTCTTTGCAACTCGGTGTTGATTTTCATTGCATTGATGCAGTTGTATTACAAGTTTTATGCATTAAGAAGGGAATTTAAGCCATGATTATGCTGCAAAGCTAGGGATGCCTTTCGCACTATCAGAATATGATTCAGCAAAACGTAGCCACCACATCAGTGATTATCAACATGTCATTCCAGCCTCAATGACTAATTTGACCACTGTTGGGAGGAACTGAAACCTGACTGACTATTTTGCCCCCTCAATATGTAGTCCTTTCCTCACAAATCACACCCTGGCTGGTTCCATTTTCCACAATATGCTTCACAATAATATCCTTCCCTCAAGAATCGCATCTTGGCCTGTTCCATTTTCCACAACATAGAACACAACAATGTCCTTTCCTGAGGAATCACACCCTAGTTGACCCCATTTTCCACAATAAACTTCACAGTTATGTCCTTTACTCATCTCTCCCTCATGGACCTTATACAAATATTGACTTCTTGCTTATTAGAGAAGAAGCATGCAATTTCTTTTGTTACACAGCCACCCACCCCCATCAAAAAACATGGAAAATTTGGTCACAATATCTCATCTGAGTTTGTTCTCATTGCAAGATATCTACTTGTTCCTTATGTGTTGTAGTTCAGTCTATCCTACTTTAGTGTTCTACCTATCACCTCTTTCATTTCCAAAATGCCCTCTGTCATCTTCACAGCTGTCCTCATGCTCTATTTCCTTCTTGTCAACACTATTGACTAGGTTGTTCTATTAATGACATTCACAGAATCCATTCTCACAATGTGGGAGCAGGATTTTACTACTTCAACACTCCTCCACCATCATTATCCTCCTCGTCATTGAATGTCCATGTTCCATGCTGGCATGAACTGGACGATTCAATAAGAGTGCATTGAGCCCAAGGACTGCACATGATCCAGTGTCTGCTTTGGCTTCATTTCTACTGCTGGATGCTCTTCCTAACCCCAAACACTTTACAGTGTAATTGCTATGTTATCATGAGTCCGAATATGTTTGATGCACATTTGAACTGGGGAACAAGCTACTCACTGTATTTTGTCATGGAGAATATATCTCGCTTGTTGACAAATGGTGTGTATACACCTAGATCAGCTTGCAGCACCATTTACCTAGACTGTGAGATGCTAGCATTTGGGAGTAGTTATTTCCTCATCAGTCACAGACACTAACTGATGAGGAAATAACTACTCCCAAATGCTAGCATCTCACAGTCTAGATAGATGGTGCTGCTAGCTGATCTAGGTGTATACACAGTGAGTAGCTTGTTCCTCAGTTCAAACATGCATCAAGCATTTTCGGATTGATAACATTGCAATTTCACTTATCACTGCTTTGTGCTCCCTATTTGTACTTTACAGTGTGTACTGAGTGTTTTTTTTTTTTATTTTCATGCCACCAACACCATGTAGTTTGCAAGTATATAAGCCCTAGCAGTTGGCATACTGGTCCTTATGTTAGCTAGAGGTTAAGTTAGGGAAGAGCTTAGAGTAGAGCAGGTTCTTGTTGAATAGGAGTTACATGGCTACTCACATTTAGGGAAGAGAGTGAGGATAAATTGGTGGTATCTCCAAAGAGACAGGTAGTTGCTCCTCAGGCAAGAGGAGTATTGGAGAGGAGGTTTGCAAGAATGTATGGGAAAAAGTGTGAATCATGTTAGGTGACTAAGCTGCTCTCATAAGAATTTCCTAGAAAACTTGTTATCTCCACATCTGTTTATAGTATTTCATGCACACAAAGTAAATATAAGCGTGTCTGCTAGAGGTCATGTTGATAAGGCCATACCTATAACTTCTTTGCCATATTGCGGTTGTCAGTGGCAATTTGGCTCTATCACAATTTTTTACTATGTATGTGTGTGTGCATACATATATATATATAGATAGGTAGATAGATACATTTGTTCTAACATTAAGGGAGAAGGTTGGTGGGGAAGGGGCAACCATAAAACTTTCAAAGACCTATTCTCACAACCAGATGATAGTCTACAACCTCCCACCTCTTCTGTCATCTTGGAATAAGTTTGTTTGTTTGTGTGTGTATGATTAGTGTGTTTCTGTATGTGGGATTGAGTGAATGCATATATGTGGGTGAGTGTATGTGTACATGTATTGTTTGTGTATGTGTATGTTGGTGTGATATTGTGCTAACAGCTTGAAATTTTTAAAGATTGCTTTCATTGTATGTTATTCCTTATTCCTTTCACAGGAGGCAAGATGATCCATTTTCCAACTCAAACGATGGCTCTCAAAGGAATGGCTTTGACTCTTTATTTCACCACTTTGATTCACAAGTACAAAATCAGATGGAAGAGATGCAACAACACATGAATGATGTGATGAGAAATTTAGGTTCCATAGAATACACACAAAGTATGTAATACTTTTACATATAAACACTTAAAAAGCACTCTTGGTCAATTAAATTCAGCGAGAGCATTTAAACCGGTCAACTTACTCAAGTCTATAAACGTTCATTAGCCACATGCACATGTCCTAGTTTTTGCGTGAGTGTATTAACATCAGTACAGAAACAAGCATTATTTTCTTGCTTGAAAAAGACAGATAAGCCTTTGTGGTGGGAACAGAAAATGGAAATTTTCGCACCTTGCTGTAGGAGATTCCATTGTTGTAGTTTGGATCCCAAAACTTCTGCCCTCTCCTTTGACAATGCTAGGTCTCTTACTAAATCGTTCAAATCTTCTTGATTGAACTAGCCTGACGCATTTTTCTTTAGAATCACCTACGTACTCTTTGTCAATAGGAGAGTAAGGGGATTCATTGTGTGATGTGTCAAGATCTTCAAGTGAAGCATGTGAGAGGGGAACTGGGACAGGGTTCTCGAAGGCATGTGGGACCAGTTTTAGAGCCAACTTACAATCTGCATACACAATTTTTGCTTTGGTCTTCTCTTAGAAACCTCAAGTATTAGTCATGCAAAAGTAACAATCAGAGACATGATTGATTGGCTCATGCCTTACTATTAGTACAGCAAAAGGCATTCCCTTCCGTTTTCCATTCAGCCTCTGTGTAACACACGGTGCACTATATATGAGGTGCCCACCTCTTGTCTTGGTCCCCAACTTTACACCCAAAATAATATCTATAAGCAATTTTTAATTTGGTGGCGGTGTTCTTCCGCTGGTCACACGGAGCAAATTTTCCACAGACAACAAAAGTTGTCTCTCCTATTCATGATCTAACACAATGAACACAGTTAAAACAGTAATCACACAGAGTGAGAGATACACATACCACATGTGACAGCAGTGCAAACACCACTGAGAGTTACCAAGAACAAACTAATGTATTTAGCATTGCACACAATACGTTAGCACCATCCATTGCTAAACTAAATAATGAACTTTCTCATCGTTTGTTTTATTGCTGTTGTTTCTTTAATTTTGAATTAAGAACGCTTTCATTTTAGCAAATTTTATAATATGGCCTATATCTAGCTAAAAGTATAATTATAATCTTGTGCATGTGCATAATTCAAGATCCTGACGTGCTAGAATAATTCTGAGTGTGGATTTGGAATCAGCATCCTCGATTTAGTCTAAAACACTTGCTTTTACCCCAGTAGCAAAATCTTTGTTGACCAGTGTATCATCATCATCATAATCATCATCGTTTAACGTCCGCTTGGACGATTTGACTGAGGACTGGTGAACCAGATGGCTACACCAGGCTCCAATCTGATTTGGCAGAGTTTCTACAGCTGGATGCCCTTCCTAACACCAACCACTCCGAGTGTAATAAAAGTGAAATTCTGTCTGTCCATCTGGGACCCCTGTGTCTCAGCCTACATTTGCTCTACATAGAGATATTATACCTTTTTCGAATCAGAATGATTCCAGGATTTGATTCTTGAATATCCAGCATTGGGATTTGATTTAAACGCATTTGGGTTGCTATTTCTAGCAGGCAAAGCTTGGCTGATTCATGCCATTTTGGTTGGCATTTGTCAGATGACATCAGCGATCAAGGGGAGGTAAATGACATTCGCTTCATTAATTTTACTTCGAGATAAGAACTTTGGAACAAATTGGCCAACAGTTGGAATTCAACTTGGGACTGGAACAATAGAATGATTACATTACATAATTAATTCTCATCTGTCTTTAACCTCTGATCAAACACCACCGGGCATATAGTCATTGTAGTCATACTATTTAGCTTTTTAGTTTGGGGCTACAGGTCCAATAGCCCTCCACAGGAGTTAGCTTAAAAGTCCACACAGAGTGCAGCTTTTAAGCTAGTATTATATAAATATGTGTGTATTACGAAATAATTTTTGATTAATTTCATTATTGATTCACTTCAACTTAATTTGAATTTCAGTCACCTGACATGTTTAAAAACTTCCAGATTCCATTTTTTTAAAAACAATTCCATTAAATGAATGCTTCATGTTTACTACGTTTTGGGTGGTAGACTTGATCTGTTGTCCAGTTTAACACCACAACCTGATCCTCTGGTATATCTAACACAGACCACACTGTTACATGGAATTTTGCCTTGACTTCAGCCAAGGATAACTTACTCCCTTCTTTGTCCCAATCTCTGAGGCACTCAGAACATGTCACAGAGAGTATTCCTTGTCCTTTGTCTACACTATAAAAAAAATAATAAACAAGACTGTTACCATTGAGTAAGAAAAAACATTGTCAGCCTGTTATTGAAGCAATTGTTCCTCTTATTCCAGTACCATCCCTTGATTCAGAAGATGCAAACTCTCCAAGATCCCTCCGTGATGCAATGTTAAAAGATTCCAGTCAGCCAGCTGTCTCTACACCAGATTTCTCCCCAAGATCCCTGCCTCAGGTAAAAGTTAATTTGAATCAAGAAATACCAATGCTTATTTATTATATAAAAGTCAACCTTTTACTTTTGTATAATGTTAGTAGACTTAATATGGCAGTGCTCTAGTCAAATGACTGAAATAAGTATCACCATGATAGATCGCTGACCACTACATTTATAATTTTTTTTCTCCTTGTTTCTCTCCTTATTTCTTTCTGTGTTCCTTTCAGTTGAAGAGCGTAGGCTCGAAACGTCAAAGACTTTCTCTATTCTCGAGTGTTAAACTAATACATCCATTTGTTGTTTACACCACCTGTCTTTGTCTGTTGTTTTTTTTGTAAATTCTCCCATATATATATATATATCATCATCATCATCATCATCATCGTTTAACGTCCGCTTTCCATGCTAGCATGGGTTGGATGATTTGACTGAGGACTGGTGAAACCGGATGGCAACACCAGGCTCCAATCTAAATTTGGCAGAGTTTCTACAGCTGGATGCCCTTCCTAACGCCAACCACTCAGAGAGTGTAGTAGGTGCTTTTACGTGTCACCTGCACAAAGACCAGTCAGGCGATACTGGCAACGGCCACGCTCGAAATGGTGTCTTTTATGTGCCACCCGCACAAGCCAGTCCAGGGGCACTGGCAACGATCTCGCTCGAAAATCCTACGGAAGCCAGTCAGGCGGTACTGGCAACGGCCACGCTCAAAATGGTGCATCTTATGTGCCACCCGCACAAGAGCCAGTCCAGGGGCACTGGCAACGATCTTACTTGGCTTGCCGGGTCTTCTCACGCACAGCACATTTCCAAAGGTCTCGGTCAGTAGTCATCGCCTCGGTGAGGCCCAATGTACGAAGGTCTTGCCTCACCACCTCAGCCCAGGTCTTCCTGGGCCTACCTCTTCCACGGGTTCCCTCAACTGTTAGGGTGTGGCACTTTTTCACGCAGCTATCCTCATCCATTCTCACCACATGTCCATACCAGCGCAATCGTCTCTCTTGCACACCACAACTGATGCTTCTAACGTTCAGCTTTTCTCTCAAGATACTTACACTCTGACGGGTATTCACATTGACATTACACATCCAACGGAGCATACTGGCTTCATTCCTTGCGAGCTTACGTATGTCCTCAGCAGTTACAGCCCATGTTTCACTGCCATGTAGCATGGCTGTTCGTACACATGCGTCATACAGTCTGCCTTTTACTCTGAGTGAGAGTCCCTTTGTCGCCAGCAGGGGTAAGAGCTCTCTAAACTTTGCCCAGGCTATTCTTATTCTAGCAGCTACACTTTCAGCGCACCCACCCCCACTACTAACTTGGTCGCCCAGATAGCGGAAGCTATCGACTACCTCTAGTTTTTCACCCTGGAATGAGATAGAAGTTGTTTCCTGTTTGTTTACAGTTTTTATTGCACCTGAACATCTGCCACAAACAAAAACTAACTTCCTAGTTAACCTGCCTTTGATGTTGCTGCACCTCTTATGTGTCTATAGCTTGCACCGGGTACATCTTATAGAGTTAGTACCTACTCCTTTTCTACATACTGAGCAGGGCCATCTACCTGAAGGGGTTTGTGTTTTATCCACCTTCCTACTTATTAGGATTTTGGTTTTAGCTAGGTTGACTCTAAGGCCCTTCAATTCTAGACCTTGCTTCCACACGTGAAACTTCTCCTCTAGTTCTGATAGTGACTCCGCAATTAGGGCAAGGTCATCAGCATAGAGGAGCTCCCAGGGGCAACCTGTCTTGAACTCCTCTGTGATTGCCTGGAGGACTATGATAAATAAGAGGGGGCTGAGGATGGAACCTTGGTGGACCCCTACCTCTACCCGGAATTCATTGCTGTACTCATTTCCAACCCTCACCTTACTGGCAGCATCTCTGTACATGGCTCGCACAGCTCTCACTTGCCATTCTTCTATCCCAAGTTTCCTCATTGACCACCAGATAAGGGATCGGGGGACCCTGTCAAAGGCTTTCTCCATGTCAACGAAAGCCAGGTACAGAGGTTTATCCTTGGCTAGGTATTTCTCCTGCAGCTGTCTTACTAGAAATAAGGCATCAGTAGTGCTTTTACCTGGCACGAACCCAAACTGCATCTCATCTAAATTGATTCACTCCCTAATTAGTTGGGCTATGACCCTCTCTGTAACTTTCATAACCTGATCTAACAGCTTGATGCCTCTGTAATTATTTGTATCTAAAGCTTCACCTTTACCTTTGTAGCAGTTGACTATGATGCTGCTACACCAGTCATTGGGTATGACTCCTTCGTGCATCACCTGGTTCGTAATACGGGTGACTAGGCTATAGCCAACACTGCCAGATATTTTGAGCATCTCTGCAGTGATTCCTGATGGGCCGGGGGCTTTCCCGGTCTTCATACTCTTAATTGCTTTATCTACCCTGGTACTATCAACTCGGATAGCTGGTCCCTCTATTGGGTCGACATACGGCAGGCTATCTTCCTCCCATTCATTCTCTTTATTAAGCAATCTATCGTAGTGGCATCTCCAGACCTCTTTCTTTGCATCCTCATTTAGTGCAAGCGTACCATCATCCATGCGAACACATTTCTCTCCTACGACATCACTATTCTCTCTCCTACACTGTCTTGCAACACGAAATACCTCGAGTCTTTGGTCCTCACGGCGCAGAACATTGGCAAATCTTTTCTTATCTGCTTCCCCTCTGGCTAAATAAACCTGTCGCCTAGCCTCCCTTCTGGCACATTGGTACAATTCCCTGCTACCACCGTTCTTCCAGTCCTTCCAAGCCTGTTTCTTTTGTCTAATAGCCCTGTCTACCTCCTTGTTCCACCACCACGTTACTCTGGGTCGAGAGGGGACCTTACACCACCCACAGATCTGGTCGGTGGCTTTCAACAGGTTGTCCCGCAGAAATCTCCAATTGTCTTCCACGTTGTATGATGCTATATCCCCTTCTATTTCGTTAAATGCTTCAAGTAACTTGTCTCTAAGTCTCTGTCCATTTGCAGGGTCTTTAAGCTTCCACACCCTTCTCCTCCAAGCCGGTCTAATTCTTGACACCCATTTTGCCTTGATCCCAAAGTCGCTAACTACTAATCTATGTTGTGGGGTACATTCTTCGCCAGGGTAGGTTTTGGCATTTATAAGCCGCCCTCTTTCTCTATTTCTGGCGAGGATGTAGTCGATTTGGCTAGAGTGTCTGCCGGAGCGGTAGGTGACTAGGTGACTGGCAGGTTTCCTGAAGTTGGTATTGCAGACCATAAGATCGGTTGCATCACAGAACTCCAGCAGTCTGATTCTCTCCTCGTTGCGGGAACCGAAGCCATAGCCTCCATGTATGCCATGGAAGCCTCCAGCACGACGTCCGACATGACCATTGAAGTCTCCAGCCACAAAGAGAAGGTCCCTGTCACTCGTCGATGAGGTAGTTTGCAAGAGGGTGTCATAGAATTGGTCTTTCAGACCATCTGGTAGCCCCGGTTGAGGTGCATAGGCTGAGATGACAGTAGCTAATCTATGATGAAGCACTAGTCTAATCTTAAGTACTCTGTCACTTACTCTAACGACCTCGATTACCTTATGCACCCATTTCTCCGCTAGATGTATTCCTACGCCCCCGACCCCGTCAGTGTTCCTTGCCCAGAAAATCTTGTACCTGTGTTCTTTGCCTGTGAGGAACCTCGCAGAACCTCCTCTCCATCTTACTTCCTGGATGCAGCACATATCTACGCGTCTCCGTTCAAGCATCTCAACAATTTCACCAGATCTACCTTTCAGCGTGCCGACGTTGAGAGTGCCAATCCTAACAGTATGGGTGTTGGGGGTGTGGGCCTGTAGCCTGAGAAGGGAAGAAGCAGTGTCGTGAACCGGAAAAGAAAACTTGCAATTGGAAGAATTCATAAGCAAAACAGTACCTACAACCTGCAAACATTACTCAAACTTTATGCGCTACCCAAAGGTAGGGGAGAGGATGGTCAAGGCCACTAGATGGGTTCCGGGAGACAGCCGAGGATGACAGAGGAATGAACTTCCGGTGGAGGGAGTGGGAGGGCGGGTGTACCATCAGCCAGGAGATAGGCCTCTTAATCGTAGATTTTAAATATTTGAGAGACAACAATGCATAAATCGTAATTTTTAAAAGAGCAGTGAAACCTAGGTGAATAGAATATATAAGTAGCATGAATTTAGGAAGCTTAGAAAATGAATAAGTATGAATTTAAGACAAAAACTGAATTCAATTGAATTTCATGGAGAGAAACAAGATAAATAATAGAGTGCAGACTAAAGCGCAAAAGGTATGAGATGTTGAGGCCGTAAATAAATAAAAATCTCTATCTTATCTGCATCTTGGAGACTTCGTCGTAGTATGTCAGCGGAGAAGAGATTGAGATAATTTAGAATGGATTTCTTATTTATATATACCCAGAACCTGAAAACTTTAAGGAAAAAACTACGATAGAGAGGGAGAGAGAGAGAGAGAGAGAGGGACTGATTTAGAGAGGGATGGGGGGGTAGACGGAGGCATGGCGGGAGAAAGATCATCATCATCATCATATATATATATATATATATATATATATATATATATATATATATATATAAAAAGAGAGAGAGAGGGGGGGACCAGTCAAGCAGCACATCACGCTGTAATTCTTGGGCTGAGAAATCAACACTTAAAAGTCATAATTTTAAAGGAGTGATAAGAATTTTTGAATAAAGGAAAATGGGTAGGTATCACCAGCCAGGAGATAGGCCTCTTAATCGTAGATTTTAAATATTTGAGAGACAACAATGCATAAATCGTAATTTTTAAAAGAGCAATGAAACCTAGGTGAATAGAATATATAAGTAGCATGAATTTAGGAAGCTTAGAAAATGAATAAGTATGAATTTAAGACAAAAACTGAATTCAATTGAATTTCATGGAGAGAAACAAGATAAATAATAGAGTGCAGACTAAAGCGCAAAAGGTATGAGATGTTGAGGCCGTAAATAAATAAAAATCTCTATCTTATCTGCATCTTGGAGACTTCGTCGTAGTATGTCAGCGGAGAAGAGATTGAGATAATTTAGAATGGATTTCTCATTTATATATACCCAGAACCTGAAAACTTTAAGGATATATATATATATATATATATATATATATATATATATATATATATTGAAAGGCAGGTTGCATGATGCCTGTGTGTGAACAGCCATGCTCCATGGCAATGAAACATGGGCTGTGACTGCAGAGGACATGAGAAGGCTTAATAGAAACGATGCTAGTAGGCTTTGCTAATGGACAGATGTGAGTGTACATCAGAGTTATTAAGTGTAGTGATAAGATGTGAAGGGTCACCATATGTAAATAGTCAAAGGCAAAATGAAGCAGCATAATAACAACATCGGAAAGAAAAGAATAATATTCACAAATTTATTTGCTGGCTGTGGTTAGTAAAATATACATAGTAGTAATTGACAATAGTAATAATGTGTTGGTAGTGTGCAAGCCGTGTGTTCTGCTGACAGGGAGAAAGAAAGGGTAGGGATTATGTTGTCCTTTTCTAATTGGCTGATGTTATTGTTTCTGATTAACAGCTGACACAAATAGAGATGTATGCTCTCTATTAGCCGGTTGAACCAAAAAGAGCAAGAGAGAGATGATCTTAGTTATTTAGGGTATGGCCAGGAAGTAGTTCAAACCTAAAACAATGGACCGACCCTTCAGTGACCAACAAACGTTCTAGGAGGTCAGATGTTTCTCATTAATCTCCCAGCATGGAGATAAACCACAATGGGATCAGACAGTCATTTGACAAGCAGCAAGTGTGTAGATATGGTTTCGAATCTCAGTTAGGCAGGGCTAAGCGATCTCCTACACTAGTATGCTTCACTGGATGTGCAATGTCATGTACAACAGAGTGTAAGTGTCTTGAGAGAGAAATTGGGCATAAGAGGCATCAGGTGTGGAGTGCAAGAGAGATTCAAATTCAGTCGAGGTCGGCTTTTTCTTTTCATCCTTTCGGGGTTGATAAATTAAGTACCAGTTGTGTACTGGGGTCAATCTAATCGACTGGTCCCGTCACCAAACATTTTGGACCTTGTGCCTAGAGTAGAAAAAAAATATATATATACAAGGTTATAGTTTTAACTTTCAGTATCTCTTTACTCAGGGTTTCATGTCCCTGTTCTTGGACAAAGTTAGGGCTACTTGATGGACAGAAACCTCTTGAATCAGCATGGTTCATCTTTTGTTGATTTCCAGTTTGTGTTACCTGTAGAACGGTAGTTCAAACACTTCTAGTTGATCAATTCTTTACATTCAGTCTGGTTGATATTCATATGATAGCACTAATACTCATTACTACATGTAGAATAGAACTTAAATCTATTTGTCTCTTGTTGTGATGATGACCAAATATTTCTAATCATTGCAGAGACTGCTATAATTTATGCAAGGCATGAAATTTTTGTTGAAATGCAGTTCAGATCAAGCGTTGTTAAAGTGGTCACTATTCTTATATAGCTTGGTAATGGTATGATATTTCTTTTGTTTGTGTGTTCAAAGACATAATTATGGCTTCATTTATTACTGTCCCAATTACCAATTCTGCCATCCATACGCTATGTACAGGGTAGGGGTGGTATTTATTACTAATATAGTATTAGTGCTTATGTTATAAGCCTCAAGTCAATTGTCTTCTATTATCATCATCATCATCATGCTACATTCAAAATGTGACCACTCATATGGTCATTATACTTCAATCACTCTTTATACTCTATGGTCATTATACTTCAATCACTCCGAAGAAGCCGTACTGAATAAAGGTCTCAACTTTGCGACAACCATCAAGCGCATTCCATACTTGGACATAATAGCCCCTATTGAAGAGATAGCGGTAAAGATACCGAAAGCTCAGGGAGATGAACTAAGGTGGAAGGTGAGACAGGTACTGGAGAAAGCGAAACTTCCCAAACCAAACATCACTAAGGAAGAAAAGTTCGCTATCAAAAGGCTACAAGGAGACAATTCCATCATAGTTCTCCCAGCGGACAAGGGAAATGCTACAGTGGTGATGAACAAGTCTGACTACTCCGAAAAATTGGCAAGTCTTATAAGTGATGGTAGCTACAGTAGAGTAAAGAAAGACCCAACTCTGAAAACAGAGAGGAAGTTGTCACAGATCTTGATCAAGAACAAGGATCACTTCACACCAATGAAGTACAGACAGCTGACTCAACACTACAGTAAACTACCACACATGTACGGTCTCCCTAAGATTCACAAGGAAGGTATTCCACTAAGACCTATAGTGAGCTGTAGAGGTTCAGTATGTCATCCACTGAGCCGCTTCTTGGTGGATATAATCAGTCCATTAGCAGGAAAGTCAACATCATACGTGAAGAATTCCATCCACTTCACAGAATTGATCAAGGATACCCCCATTGAATCCAACCAGATGGTGAGTCTAGATGTGATAAGTCTATTCACCAAAGTCCCAACTGGTGAAGCACTATCAGTGATTCAAGAAAAACTAGTGACAGACACCCATCTAAAAGAACGCACTAGTATATCAATAACAAACTTGATGGAAATGTTGACTTTCTGTGTAGAAACTACCTACTTCAGTATGGACACTGATATATATCGACAAGAAGATGGTTTAGCTATTGGTTCGCCATTATCACCGATAATAGCCAATATATACATCGAATACTTCAAGAATTTGGCTTTGGGATCAACACCACTAAAACCAACCCTATGGCTGCGATACATTGATGACACCTTTATTCTCTGGCCCCACCAGCAAGATGTCCAAATGCTGCTAGATCATGTGAACTCAATAAATCCATCCATACAGTTCACCATGGAAAAGGAACAGAACAATCAGCTGGCATTCCTGGACGTATTAATAACACGCACAGAGTATGGATTCAGGACATCCGTATATCGCAAGCCAACCTTCACTGGACGATACCTTAACTTCAATTCCCACCATCCATACAGTGTAAAGAGAGGAATTGCTCAGTGCCTAAAACACCGAGCAAAGAATATAAGTAGCGATCGTGATACCCACCACGAGGAAATGATCAAGCTCAGTAACAATCTATTAAGAAACAACTACCCCAAGAACATACTATCTACTCCAATTATGAAGAAAAGAGAGGATGAAACCAATAAACTGTCTACAGTCTGTCTACCCCATGTGAAAGGCCTCTCCGAAAAGATACAAAAGATATGCGGCCCATATGATATCAGGGCAATATTCAAGAGCAATACAACACTTCGCAAATATCTCCTTCGGGTAAAACCACCAACAGAAGAGAATATGACCAAAAACTGCCTGTACTCCATCCCATGCAGCTGTGGTAGGTTATACAAAGGCGAAACATGTCGCCCCCTCAAAATAAGGGTAGAAGAACATCGCAAAGCTGTGACACGAGGAGATATCGATAAATCGGGTATAGCTGATCATGTATGGAAAAATGGAAACCACCTCCCCCTGTGGGATGAAGTTAAAATAATAGACAGGGAACAACACTGGAAAATACGAAAACTAAAAGAAGCAGCACATATGCTAGGACACAACAACCTCCTAAGCAGACCGAGTGCAGATATGAATAGCATATGGGAACCGGTATTGAGGAAGGATAGAAAAATAATAGATTTATAAGCCTTAAAATTCACCCCATAATTGCCCACGGGCATATGGCGTAGTGGTTAAGAGCGCGGGCTACTAACCCCAAGGTTCCGAGTTCGATTCACGGCAGCGACCTGATTAATAATAGTAATAATAATAATAATATAATAATAATAATAATAGTAACATCGATAGGAATGAGAACCCAGGTTCGAAATTTCCCCAAGACACCTGACGAAGTCTGGAGGGTATATCAGCCGAAACGTGTTAACAACAAACAAGATGAGGACGAATATCCGTCAAATGTAAATAATGTAAATAATGTAAATAATTCCTCATCTCTTAAATATAGAACTATATATATATATATATATACATATATATATATATATATATATACACAAGGGATTTTGAAATATCTATAAAACCATCAGAAGCTTATTTATTTCTCTTTCTTTCTCTCTGGATATTAACTATAATTCAAAGGTCTCATTGAAGAAGTACAATAATTGTGGACAAGTTTTGAGAATATGTAATTGTTTCCATGTTCATTTCACAGACAGGAATGCATATATGTATGTATGTATGTATGTGACACTCCACTCTCTCTTTCGATCTATCTATTTATCTATCTATCATATTCATTTCTATACAGTGCAGTCTTGTTTTACTTCATTTATTTAAATAGTTTTCATTTTCTGTTTCTAGATAAGAGCACCATTCAACACTCCAAACCATAATGAAAGCTCTGAAACAAAAATGGACACAGGTAATTTCCTCTTCATCTATAAATGCTTCAGTGACATTTTAATGTTTCTATGCTAACATCAGTGGACTGGGTAACTTATCTTTCACCTTTTATCTTTTACTTGTTTCAGTCATCGGACTGTGGCCATGTTGGGGCACTGCCTTGAAGGGTTTAGCCAAACACCAACACTGGTTTTCAAGCGGTTTGGGGAGGAGGATACAAACACAAACACAATGACGCACATTCATAGATTTATCCATACTTACACACACACACACTCACACATGTTTACATATTTATATATACACACACAGCAGGTTTCTTTCAGTTTCCTCTACCAGATGCCTTCTCAAGGCTTTAGTCAGTCCAATGCTATAGTAGGAAGCATTTTCCCAAGGTGCCATGCAGTGGGACTGAACCCAAGAACCTTGTGGTTGGAAAGCAAACTTATTAACACACAGCCACACCTGCACCTGTGGACATTTTAATCAAGAAGTTACTAGTTACTGGCTCTGTTGGATGACTTATCTATTGAGAATGACTCTTGTCTAAGGAGTGACAAAGTCATTCACTTCCTTATGTTGCAGGCTGAAATAACCCATTTATTGTTCCTTGCCCTGTCAATATAACATAAATGACAGCAAGATTTGAGCCGATGCCCTTGTAGTTTTGTATTTCATTTGTTTTGTAATTTATACCTTATGTCAGCGAGCAGTTTAGCAGTCAGCGAGCAGTTTAGCAGTCAGCGAGCAGTTTAGCTTAATGGCAAGGCATTCAGTCGGAGTCTTTGAGGGATATGGGATCGAATCCCATTGCTGGTTGTTGACAATTTTTTTTGGCGTTAGGAAGGGCATCCAGCTGTAGAAACTCTGCCAAATCAGATTGGAGCCTGGTGTAGCCATCTGGTTTCACCAGTCCTCAGTCAAATCGTCCAACCCACGCTAGCATGGAAAGCGGACGTTAAACGATGATGATGATGTAGATACAGGCATGGCTGTGTGGTTTAGAGGTTCACTTTAAAACCTCAATATTAAGGGTTCATCTGAAAGCAGCGAGCTAGCAGAATCATTAGCATGCCGGGTGAAATGCTTAGCAGTTTTGCATCCATCTTCACATCCTGGGTTCAAATTCTGGTGAGGTCAACTTTGCCTTTCATTCTTTTGGAGTTGATAAAATAAGTACTGTTTGAGTACTAGAGTCGGTGTAATTGACCTAACTCTTCCCCAGACATTGCTGGCTTTGTGCCAAAAAATTTGAAACCAATAATAAGGGTTCATCACCATTGCATGGATGCTTTTCAATTTGTGTCTTGTACTATAGCCATGGAATGACCAATACCTTGTGAATGAAATTGGAAGATGGGAAATGAATTGGTGATAATGTTGATGATGATGATGACAACGTTGACGATAATGACAATAATGACGATGATGATGATGACATCGATGATGATGACAACGATGATGTTGATGATGATGATGATGATGATGATGATGATGATGACGATGACGATGGTGATGTTGGTGACTGTGGTGTATATTGGGCTTTTTAGATTTGTAAGGAAAGGGAAATGAAATTTTGCTATGCTCGTACCTTCTGATCATCTTTTATTCCTCCACTTCCACAGCTGAAATTGAAAATCATCATTATGTATTTTTAATAAGATTTTTGAAGTGTCATATTCAATTGATCTATATTGCAAAACAGAAAGAAGTCAGTTATTTGTTTTGTTTTGTTTTATTTTTTTTTTTTTGGTGCGGAGTGGCTTTCACATTTTCATTCCTTCTGTCTGTTTCATCTCTTTTCAGATGTCGATGATAAAGCAGTCGTAAAAGAGCTAGAAGATTTAGATGCACCTCAATCTTCTAACAATACCAGTTCATTTTCTTTTAGCCGTTCCAACAAAGTAACAGTGCGTACTGTCCAGAAACCTGGAGGGGTAAGCATTACACATTTATTCCTCCTCCTCCTCCTCCTCATCATCATCATCATCATTGTTTTAACATCCACTTTTCCATGCTTGAATGGGTCATATAGAACCATTGAGGAAGATTTTTGGAAAGACCCCCCCACCATCCATTTTCTCCCAAATTTGTTTATTTTTCAAATTTGTTTTGCCAAGAATCCCCGTTTTCGGATACGAAGGTTCCGGAAAATTGCCGAAAATCGGCATTGTGAATTCCCCCCCCCCCCCCAATTCTTCAGCTTTGACTTTTTTCCCCAACACTAACCTTAACCCTAACCACAAAACCCTAACCCTCACACTAAAACCCTAACCCTAACCATAGGTACAGAAATGTTTTGAATTTTTTGTCCGAATCATCATGTCTGTATTTTTCTGCATATTTAGAAAAAAATATTCTTAAAAAAAAATTTTGCAAAAATTTTTGGAAATTTTTTTCAAAATCATTATCTCCATATTTTTCCGCATATTTTGAAGAAAAAAGTTTAAAATGAAGTGGTGGTGGTGGTAGGGGGGGGAGGTACTTTAAAAATGCCGATTTTTGCCAATTTTTTTACAGATTCGTATTCCCCTTAGCCGAAAAGGGGGGTTTGCGTCAAAAAAAGAAAAAAAAATTTTTTTAAAGGGTGGTTTTTGATGGTGAACGGGCGGAAGTCTTGCCAGATTGTCTTTGGCAAGATACTCTTTCTGTTGCCAGTCTTTACCATTTTCCAAATAAGGTAATATTTACTCCATGGCTGGATATGTTTTTCACAGAATATTGGAAACTAATAAGACCACATCTATAACAATGATAATCATTTGTAAGTATCACACTATGTCAATACAAGGGGTACTAACACACACACACACACACACACACACACACACATCTATATGAGTATAAGATAAGCTTCTTTCAATTTCCATGTACCAAATTCGCTCACAAAGCTTTGGTTGCTTGAAGGCTATAGTAGAAGACACATGCCCAAATTACCATGTTGTGAGACTGAACCAAAAGCCACATTGAAAGGATTGTTGTTGATGTTGCTGCTGCTGCTGATGATGATGATGATGATGATGATGATGAAGATGTCGCACAGTATCCAATATTGTGATGCTGATTGGAGATATTGTGTTTACCAGGGGTTTGTACTTTGTGTCAAGTCACAAGGAACTCAGATAGACAATACCTTATGCAATATTCATGAAGTTCCAAGTAAAGCCAATTTTTGCAATACATCTAGATTGTTGGGTATTTCTGAAGTTTTTGGATGTTTCTTCAGGTTGGATGGTATTGAACCCAATGCTCCGATGACAACCTTTATGGTTGACTCTTGTAGCAGCCACATCTTGAAGATTTCAATTCTCAGGTTTCCATATTTATTAATTTTATCTCTTTCTTTCATGATAATATGTTGATCTAGCACTAGCACTGCCATGTCGTTTATTAGGGACTCTTGTTTGTCCCTCCTAAAGGTAACTATATTTTGCCTTTAGTGCTCTAACACCTTGTCTGTCTGGAAGTCAAAGTCCCAGACAATCTTTGCCTTCCCCTTTCTGTCCATTACCTTTTCCAGTGTATATTGATACCAAGTACCCATTACTTTGTATCCATACTTCCGGCATGATAGCCAGTGAAGGTTTTGGACTTTCACAAGCACTAACAATGTGAGTCATGCTTTCAACCCTCTTCCCACACATTCTGCAGTGGCTCGTTGTACAAATCCCTTTTCATTGAGTTGGTATTCAATGCCTGATCCTGGGCAACAATGATTAGGCTTTCAGTCTTCTTTTTAAGGTCACCCTTGCTGAGTCACCTCCATGATGCTTCCTGGTCTTAATCGACCATACATCAATCATCAGGCAATATGCCGTGCTTGTGAAGACTTGTTGAACTGAGTGAAATCGAAATCATAGTTATAGCCAATGCAAGTACTGCCTGACTGGCACCCATGCAGGTTGTACATAAAATTGTGGCTAATGGCAATGCCGCCTGACTGACTGCCAGTGGCACGTAAAAGGCACCATTTGAGTATGGCCAATGCCAGTGCTACCTGACAGGTACCTATGCTGGTGGCACGTAAAAAGCACCCACTACACTGTCAGAGTGATTGGCATTAGGAAAGGCATCCAGCTGTAGAAATCTTGGCAAATCAGATTGGAGCCTGGTGCAGCCTCCCGACTTGCCAGTCCTCAGTCAAACTGTCCAACACATGCCAGCATGGAAAGTGGACGTTGAGCGTCGATGATGATGGCCATTGTCAGTTTGTATTGAATTACTTTGATCAATACTAGTTTGATTACATCAGTCAAACCAATTAATTCAGTAAGACAGCCATAGAAAGAGCTGTTAATATAAAACCCAATTGTTCAGATATGAGTGCCCCACCTTTTTTTTTTGTATCACATTTCTTTGTGTATCTTGTATCATGTGTGTGTAATACATACCATATGCTCTTCGCTTGAGCAACTCCCTAGTGTCAACCAACAACATATATACATATATATATATACATATACATCGGGGAGAATATACAAAAAATAACAACAGACGAGGACAGGTGGTGTAAATAACAAAAGTATGTGGGTAGGGGTGGGTGGTGGGTGTAAGGAATTGGATGGGGTGGAGTGGGAAGGTAGAGTAGGAGTGTGTTGGGGTGTGGTGGGATGAGCTTATGAGGGGGTGTTGACGAGGAGGGAGAAGGGGAAGGTGGATGTAAGAGAGGGGGAAGATGGGTATGGGAGGGGAGAGGAGAGAGGGTGGGTATAAGAGAGGGAAGGGGGATGGAGAGAGGGGGAAGGTGGGTATGGGGGGAGGAAGAGAGGAAGAGAAAGAGAGTGAGAGAGAGGGAAGAGGGGTATGGGGAGGAGAAAGAAAGGAAGAGAAAGAGAGTGAGAGAGAGGGGAAGAGAGTGAGAGAGTAAGGGTGAGAGAGTAAGAGTGTAGAGAGTAGGAGAGTAAGAGTGAGAGAGGGGGGAGTACGAGAGAAGAGAGTGAGAGAGAGTAAGAGAGAGGAGAGAAAGAGTAGGGGTGAAGAGAAGTGGGAGTGGAGAGAAGTATGAAGAGAGGTGAAGAGACGTACAAAGAAGTAGGAGTCGGAGCAGGAGGTGGGGGAGGGGAGAGATGGGTGGTAGGAGGGAGGGTGGGGGAGAGAGACAGGAGGAGGGGGTTAGATGAAGAGTGGAGGGGAGTTGAGCCCATGTGGCGCAAAGGAGCGAAGATAGAAGATTAATCCCTGTTCACGGCGCAAACGGGAGTCCGGATGGCCCCTGTGCATGGACAATCCAAACACAGACAGGTGTTGCCGCAAGGAGTGGCCGGCAGAACGGAAGTGGCGTGACACCGGGGTGTCATTGCCGACGTTGATATCTCGGAGGTGTTCCGCGAATCGGTCGGCCAGGCGGCGCCCCGTTTGTCCGATGTACAGGGATTGGCAGAGAGAGCAGGAGAGGCAATATATGATGTTGGTAGACGTGCAGGTGAAGGAGTCGGTGATGCGATAGGGTCGGTGATGGGTGCTGGTGAGGAGGGTGGTGTTGGAGAGGTAAGGGCAAGTGCGGCAGCGTGTGCGGGAGCAGGGGAACGAGCCAGGTTGGGAGGTTGGGTTGGGGAAGAAGCTGTGGACCAAGAGGTCCCGTAGGTTGTGGGCTCGTTTGAAGGAGGGGAGGGGTCGATTAGGGAAGATGTGGGAGGTGGAGGGGTCGGACTGGAGGCGCCGAAAAGCTCGGAGAATGGAGCGTTGGAGGGGTAGGGTGGTGGGATGGTAGGTGAGGGGAAAAGGGAGGCGGGAAACGGCAGGGCGGGTTCTGGGGGAGAGAGCAGATGCACGGTCCACAGAACGTGCTCTGGCAAGGGCGGTGTGGATGGTGGTGGGTGGATATCCACGCAGGCTAAAGTGGTGAGCCATGAGTTGAGACTGAGTCTCAAAGTCATGGCTGTCGCTACAAAGTCTGCGTAGACGGAGGAATTGGGAATAGGGGATGGAAAGTTTTGTGTGTCTAGGGTGGGAGGAGGAGAAGTTGAGATAGGAGTGTGAGTCTGTGTGTTTGTAGTGGATGGAGGTGCTAAGGGCGGAGTGGAGGATGCTGACCGAAATGTCGAGAAAGGGGACAGAGGTGTCAGAGACAGTACAGGAGAAGTGGAGGGCAGGATGCAAAGATTGAACGAAAGAGAGGAACGAGTCAAGATGTTCGCGGGAGAGAGAGGTGGCACCGATACAGTCGTCGATATACCGACCGTATAGTTCGGGAGTGGGACCAGTGAAACTGGAGAATATTTGGGCCTCAACATAACCAACGAAGAGGTTCGCGTAGTTGGGGCCCATTCTCGTCCCCATGGCCACTCCCGAGAACTGCTGGTAGATATCTCCCGCGAACGAGAAGCAGTTGAGAGATAGGACAAGTTCGGCCAGACGAATGAGTGTGGAGGTGTCGGGTTGTGGGTTGGGGCGTTGGTCTAGAAAAAACTTCAGGGCACGCAGCCCCTCGTCGTGGGGGATCACTGTATAGAGGCTCTGGATGTCTAGAGTGAAGAGAAGCTTAGAAGGGCCGGGAGGGAAAGAGAAAGAGTTGAATAGACGAAGCGCGTGGTTAGTGTCATGAATGTGGGAAGGGAGAGAAGCCACTAGGGGGGCGAGGACATGGTCTAGGTATTTTGAGATAAGCTCGGTGGGGCAGTTGCAGGCGGAGACGATGGGGCGGCCAGGGTTGTTCGGTTTATGGATCTTGGGGAGGAAGTAAATGGTGGGGGTGCGTGGGGTGCGAACAATAAGGTTGGAGGCGGTGGCGGGGAGACGGGAGGAGAGGATGAGGTCATGGATAGTGGAGGACACAGTCTGTTGGTAGCTGGGCGTGGGGTCGGAGGGCAGAGGGCGGTAGAATGAGGTATCTCGAAGTTGACGGAGAGCTTCGGCCTCGTAGAGGTCCGCGCGCCATACTACCACGGCTCCACCCTTATCAGCCGGTTTTATGATGATGTCCGTGCGGCGTCGGAGGGATCGAAGGGCCGAGAGTTCGGCTGGGGAGATGTTGAGTCGAGATAGACGCCTGGAAAAGTTAAACCGGCCCACAGCGCGTTGGCAGGCGCCCGCGAAAAGATCAACTGCCTGGAACTGGCCAGGAGCAGGCGTCCACTGGGATGGTCGTCGGCCCAGGTCAGTGAAGCAGTCCTCGTTGGGTGCGGGTGGTGTGTTATGGAAAAGCGCACCCAACCTAACGCGGCGCACAAAGCTGTGGACATCAGCACGGGTTTGAAATTCCTTGCAGGATGGAGTGAGTGGGATGAAGCGCAGACCCCTATTGAGGACGGAGCGCTCCGCCTCAGAGAGAGGAAGATCTGGGGGAATGGTAACGACAGGCTGAAGTGGAGAAGGGGTGGGTGGAATAGAAGTAGGAGGGGCGGTCGGGATGGTGGAGGGCTGGGAGGGAGGGGTGGAGTGTGTGTGGGAGAGGCAGGGTGGTTGGGTGTGGGTGGGGAATGCACATCAGGGAGGGAGAAGGGTGGTGGAGGGGTTGGGGTAGTGGCATCGGGTGTAGAGGAATGGAGGAGTGAGTGAAGTTTGCGGAGCTTAGTGTCGGTAAGAAATGCATGAAAGAGATGATTAAGTTGAATGATAAAGCGCAATGTATTGTGAGCATGGGAGGGTGACAGAGAGGAGAAAAATATGGAAAAGGCTGGAGGAAGAAGGCGGTCGATAGTGTGGATTTTAGAGAGATTGGAGCGAATGGTGGCCCGCATAAGGCGGTAGGATGTGGTGCGGAGTATGGGTAGAATGGTGGTAGAAGAGTGGAGAGTGGGGTGGAAATGGAGGCGGAAACTCTTAGGGATGAGGCGGTGATGTAAGCAGCGACTGAGAAACGAGTCTTCTTGAATATGAGTAAGTAGAGTCGTATAGTAGGTTGAAAGTATAGAGAGGGAAGTGTGCGGAGGTATAGTTTTAGGCGGTTGTGGAGAGTGAGTTGGAAAGATTTGTAGTCAGGCATGATGGAACGAGAGAGAAAAGAAAATTAGACGTGGGAAGGAGAATTACAAAAGGTGTGGTGGAAAAAAACAAGCGTGATGAGAAAATTGGACGTGGAAAAAAAGGAAAAAAAAGAAAAAAAGGGGAAAAAAACTGGAAAAAAAACTTTTTTAACAGGTGTGGGGGAAAAAAATAAAGGCATGAGGAGAGAAAACGAAAAAGGGGTTGTGAGAAGAAAATATATGCGAGGTGGGAGAAAAAAACAAAGCAAAAAGGAAGATGGGACAATAGGGAGAAATGGGGTGACAGGGAGAGAAGAAACGAGAGGAGAAAAGAAAGGGAGGGAGAAGAATACAAAGTAATAGGTGCAGATTAGAGAAGACACATTAGGAACATCCAGAGTACGAAGAGACGGTAGGTGAAGGAAAGTAAGGTAAAAAAGGATGATAAAGGAGGTTTACAAAAGTGGAAAAGTTCAAAAGTTTTTTAGACGTCGTGGTATATTGAAGCGATTTCCAATCAGAAGATGGGTCCAGTGTAATCCGTGGGTAGGAGAGGTGCAGCCGGAGGGTATAAAGTTCAGAATCAAACAGTCCAGATCCAGAAGGAAAGAAGGTAGAATCCAAAAGTTGGTAGTGTGTGATGAGAGGAGACAGGATTAGCTGGTGCGACCACGTGAGCGTGTATTATATGTGGGAGAATATACAAAAAATAACAACAGACGAGGACAGGTGGTGTAAATAACAAAAGTATATATTAGTATGACGCTCGGGAATACGGAAAGTCTTTGACGTTTCGAGCTACGCTCTTCAACAGAAAGAATACGGAGACAAGGAGAAAAACACGGAGAAAAAAAATTGAATAGTGTTCAGTCAACGGTCAATCATAATAATGGCCGATCATAACAATGGCTGACCGGAAGTTAGAAATTCTTATTTCAGGAGAGCTAAGAAAGGGGGAGATAACAAACGGTGATCGGGAACGAGGGGCTGTGTGTGGGAGGTAGACTGCTGGTGATCTTGACGTATGTAGTGTGAAAATGGGGGAAGGGAGAAAGGGAGAAAGTAGTTGGTCAGTTGTAGTGTGTGCGTGGTGTGATGCGAGGGTATTGGTGTGGTGTGCGTGGTGTGATGCGAGGGTATTGGTGTGGTGTGATGTGAGGGTGTTGGGAGGTGGGGAAGGCATGGGTGGAGTGTGGGGTAGAGGTAGGGGTCTGTGGGTAGGGTGGGGTATGTGGGTAGGGGTGGGTGGTGGGTGTAAGGAATTGGATGGGGTATCTATACGTATGAATGTATACATATGCATCTATGAATATGCTAGCATAGAAAGCGGACGTTAAACGATGATGATGATGATATACATATATAAGTGTAGATATATATACACATATACGCGGTAAACTAATACATCCTGGTGTTGTTTACACCACCTGTCCTCGTCTGTTGTTGTTTTTTTCGTAAATTCTCCCATATATATGTAAGAATGACCGTGCGAACCGAAAAGGAGAAATGGTGACGAATGGAAAAACAGGACTCCTTTATTTAAACGCGTCACACGGTCGAACACAAAAATATATCAAATGATATACATATATGTTATACTTCAATAACATAGAGATTTCATAAATGGCCAGTAAGGAAGACAATAGAACACAACCGATAAAGATGAATAACAGTAATATTTATTGTAGCATTAAAATGTATGTCTGTGTGAGTGTGAATGCGACATAATGAAAACATAATAAAAGACAGGCCGTCGTGTAAAGAAAAGAGTGTGTGTAAGTGATACATGTATGTGTATGCGTGAGATACAGCAGATAGAAAAAGAGTCAGTAACACATACAAGAATTTACCAGTTCTTAGAGTACACAATAGTAACAGTCTGTATGTAAGAAGTTGAGGCGTGTGTGGCAGCGCGATCACTCGTCATGATGTTAGGGCTTCCATGCCAAGCCGGGTTCCTGTATACAGATGTTCCTCACAGGCTGGAGTTCTTGTCTGTTGTCTATTGTGGCGAAGGTAAATCGCACTAACAGAATCGAAGAGAGATGTGCCGCGGTTGTTTGGTTAGCTGGTGTATGTATAGAAATCATGTTGACGATGTTGGCGACGTCGGTGGCGAATCTTGTAGTTCGTAGTTGAAGTGGTGTTGACGCTGGCGGCAATGATGGTGGTAGTCGTAGTGTCGTGTTGACTGGCGGCGGCGATGCTGGTAGTAGTCGTAGTTGTACGAAGCTGTGATTATGGTCGCTGGAACTGCTGCTCTGTGTAGTACACAGAACAGGTCTCTAAGAGATCTGAACCGAGACGAATTTGCCGGGTATAATTTAGTATATTTAAGGCAAAATAGGGGCTCCAGAGAGGTATTAGAAAAACACTATCACGTGACCTTATTAAGGGCTGTGATTGGTCAGTTTGCGTTCTGGCGGGAACGGTATGAAGCAGTTGCTGCTTCAAATAATAATTAGTCATGTGAGGAATACAGTAGGCTGTTCTCTACTACACCCGAACTTGATTATATTTATAACAGCGAGAGAAGATGGCTTCTTTGTATATAATGGCGATCGAGGTGTTAGTTTCACTACATATATATATATATATATATATATATATGGCCAGTCAGAAGACAGCACAAGGCTTCACTGTCTGGTTTGGCATGACTTTTACAGCTGGATGTCCTTCCTAACACCAACCATCTTACAGAGTGGACTGATACATATATGAGTGTGTGTTTGTGTGTGTGTGTGTGTGTGTGTGTGTGTATGCATGTATCGTCATCATTATCATCATCATTTAATGTCCGCTTTCCATGCTAGATTGGGTTGGACGATTTGACTGAGGACTGGCAAGCCAGATGGCTGCACCAGGTTCCAATCTGATCTGGCAGAGTTTCTACAGCCGGATGCCCTTCCTCATGCCAACCACTCTGACAGTGTAGTAACTGCTTTTACATGCCACCGGTACGAGGGCCAGTCAGGCAGTACTGGTAACGGCCACGCTCAAATGGTGTTTTTTATGTGCCACCAGTGGCACTGGCAACGACCTCGCTCAAATGTTTTTTCACGTGTCACTGACACAAGTTCATCATCATCCAAAAAGTGCTTCCCATTCAAAAAAGATTTCATAGTTGAGAAGAGGTGGAAGTCGGATGGTGCGAAGTCGAGAGAGTAATGGTGAATAGGTAGGATTTCATAGCTGCAGGAATGTGCTTTCATCTGGGCAACATGCACATTGTGAACTGGGGTGTTGTCTTGGTTGAGGCAGATTCGTTTGGTCAGCATGTCACACCTCTCTACTTTGATGGTGTCCCACAATTTTTGCTGCAGAGAAGCATAATATGCCCCATTAATTGTGGTGCCCTTTGCCAGAAAATCCATCATCACTATGCACTGGTCCCAAAAGACTCTGAGCATCACCTTGCTTGCTGAGGGTTGGACATGAGCCTTCTTTGGAGGTGGTGAGTTGTCATGTTTCCATTGTTTTGACAGGACTTTAGTCTCAGGATCATAGTGATGGACCCTTTTTTTAATCCTGTGTGATAAGTTTACTGAAAAAGTCCTCCTTGTTTTCTTGGCACATTGCCAAGAGAGCCTGGGGTCAATTGACTCTTTCCTGCTTCTGAAAAGGTGTGAGCTTCCAGGGAATCCATCCTGCAAACAACTTCTGCATGTGCAAATGGTCATGAATGATTTTTTTTCCACAGATCCTACACTTATCTTCACTTCTTGGGCTAGTCACCAAATAGTTATGCGGTGATTCTCCAAAATAGCAGCTTCCACTTTACGATGGTGTCGTCATCAATAATGGTGGAATGTAGTCATCCAGGAATAGGAGCAATTTCCGCCAATGTCCAACCACATTTGAACTGGCGTTGCCAGTGCTTGACTATATCATATGATGGTGCATCGCCACCATAAACTTCTTTCATCTCATCGAAAGTTTCTTTTGGTGTATGACCTTTCAAGTTTAAGAACCTAATCACTGATCTACATTCAACTGCCTCAATTATAACACCAGCCATAAAAGACAAAGGAATACTAGTGGAAAGCTGCAATTTACAATGTAACATGTGGAGACGTATGATTGTACCTGTACAAGTTCCATTTCCTGCCATAACCAGAAATGGGTCAGAGGAATCTTTAATGAACACCCATCATGTTAGGAAGGGCATCCAGCCATAGAAACCATGCCAAATCAGACTGGAGTTTGATGCAGCTTTCCAGCTTGCCTGGCCTAGTTAAACCATCCAACCCATGCCAGCATGGACAACAGATGCTAAATGCTGATCATATATATGTATATACACTTATTCATACATACATAAGTATGTATAAAAGTAAGCCCAACTTGTGGCCAGTGCCAGTGACATATAAAAAGCCCCTGTACCAGTGACAAATATAAGGCACCAATGCCAGTGACATGTAAGAGGCATCTGTACTGGTGACATGTAAAAGGCACCTGTGTGAGTGACACATAAAAGACACCTGGTACACTCTGTGGAGTGGTTAGCTTTAGGAAGGGCATCTAACCATAGAAACCAAGTCAAAGCAGATATCAAGTGATGATGATAATGAATGGAGTGAGGTGTGTCTAGAACAAGCTAAATATATAAGCCTTTTTCCATTTGTTTATATTTATTTTTATTTATCGGTAGTATAGTGATAAATATCCCTGCCTGTCACATGAGAGACCAGGCTTTGATTCCTTGCCAGGGAGACGTTAATGCTGTCTTAAGCACAGGTGTGGTTGTGTGGTAAGAAGCTTGCTTCACAACCACATGGTTCCAGGTTCAGTCCAACTGCGTAGCACCTCCAGCAAGTGTCTTCTACTATAGCCTCAGGCCAACCAAAGCCTTGTGAGTAGATTTGGTAGATGGAAACTAAAAGAAGCACATCGTATAATTTTTTTTTTTTTTTTTCTTAAGTTTCAGCTTAGAGCTGCGGCCATGCTGATGCACCACCGTGTTGCTACACTGTTATTACAGGGAGCCTCTTACAATATGTGGCACTTGGTGAAGAATGGAGTTTGATTTAGCAACCCTCATTTGCACCTCCTGCCGCGAGGTAGGTTCATCTGGGACTCTCGATAGGAAGAGGTCCAACTTTGATTTAAAAACTCCTACATCTACTTTGTGCAGATTCCTCAGGCTCTTTGGAAGAATATTAAAAAGCTGTGGGCCCCTGAATCCCAAGCTGTTGCAGTAACTGGTCCTGAAGCGTGATGGCATTGCTGGGATCTTCTGGCATTGGTGTAGCTTTCAATGCCAAAATTTGGCACAATTCCTTCCAGGATCTTCCAGATGTATATTACTGCATACCTCTCCCGCCTTCTCTCCAGGGAGTAGAGTCTTAGCTGTTTCAGCCTTTCCCAGTAGCTGAGCAGTTGCAAAGAGACAATCTTCTTTGTGAATCTCCTCTGGATTGCTTCAAGGTCTGCTGTTAATTTCAGACTGGTGGGTGACCACAGCTGTGAGCAGTAATCCAGGCGGCTGAGGACGAATGTCCTCCAGAGTATCATCATGGTTTCCTTATCTCTGGTTCTGAATGTTCTCAGGATCCATCCAGCCAATCGTCTGCACTTTGTTGCCATTCTGGTAATGTGCACTTGGAAAGAGGTATCATCACTCATGTCGATACCCAGGTCTTTCACTGATTTAGGCTCTGGGATTGAAATTCCCTGTGGACCAGTGTACTCTGTAAGTTTAATATTCAGTTTTGGACGTTGGTAGCGCAGGGCTTGGAATTTTTCAGCATTAAACTGCATATTATTGTCCTCAGCCCATCTGTAAACTGAGTCCAATTCCTGCTGCAGGTGTGCAACATCACTGGAATTCTGTATTTTCTGCGAGACTTTTGTATCGTCTGCGTAGCTTGCAAGAGTGGCTATCCGGGCACTTGAAGGCATATCCGAGAGAGCGACTATAAAAAGCAATGGTCCCAAGACAGTGCCCTGTGGAACACCGCTCATTATTTGTGTTCTCATAGAGGTGGCTCCATTAGCCACTACTGCCTGACTTCTATCTTTCAGAAAGTCATGTAACCACTCTCCAAGTTTTCCAGCTATGCCAAGATCACGCAGTTTGTGGCATATCACACCATGATCCACTTTGTCAAAAGCTTTTGCAAAATCAAGGTATATTACGTCCACATTTGAGTTGTTGAGTAACTGCCTCAACACCCAGACATAATGTTGTTAGAGCTGGGTCAGGCAGCTCCTACCTGGTCGAAAGCCATGTTGGGTATCACTCAGCAATTTATTTTCTTCAAGGAATGCGATCAGTTTTCCTCTGATTATCCTTTCCATGACTTTGCTGATGTGTGAAGTCAGAGAGATAGGCCTATAGTTTTTGGCATCTGCTCTGCTTCCCCCTTTATGGATTGGGCATATTATTCCCTCCTTCAGCTTGCTTGGCAGTCTTCCGTTTGCGAGAAAGCTCTGGAAGAGGATCTGGAGGGGTTTTGCCAGGGCATGCTTACACGATTTAAGGAGGATTGCTGGGAAACCATCAGGGCCAGCAGTTGAGTTTGTGTCCACTTCATGTATAGCTAGTAGTACATCTTCTTCGCTAATGTTGATGTATTCCATCGTAACTGCCTCCCTGGTTATAGGGGAGGTAGCAAAGAAGTCCACTGGTTTGTTCACTTGTCTGTGCTCCAATGGACTGGTGAAGACACTTTTGAATTGCTCATTCAGTACCTCACTGATCCTAGTTGGACTGTCTGTATATATATATATATATATATATATATATATATATATATATATTTATATATTTGTGTGTTGAAGTTGTGTTGTCCTGTCTACATAAGCTCCGTAGTTTGTATATTTACAAAACATTGATGAACATGTAGTAAGGTAAGTTCTAGTTATATTGTAGTGAATGCTTGTGTGTACGTGCGCGTGTGTGCATGCGCATGTGTGCGTTCGAGAGAGCGAGAGAGAAGAGGAAGGGAGAAAGAGAGAGAGAGGGGGACATGTGAGTGACAGCCCCCACTTCGGTGATTGCATTTGAAGTTACTGTCTTCCAGTTTTGTCCTAATGCGTTTTTTTTCCCCCTCATCAGTTTTGCTTTACTTTATTGGTAAGTGTCTACCTTAAGTCTCGTCTTTTTAAACTCTCATCTGGTGCCAGTCTGCTATATCTGTCCTCATATTTGTCCCGTTAAAGTACCAATGGTTTGTTTATATTAGAAAGGACAGGGCCACACATAGTTATTTCCCCTTAAAAAATTACAGCAGTATTGTTTTACTCTTTTTATTTTATTTTTTTGCAATTTTTTTCGTTTTTCTTTTTTCACAGAAGTTTGAACATTGGCGAACCGTGGAAGATTCTTCTGGACGTAAAGAAGAAGTCTATACTAAAGTAGGAGATGGCCAAAAACACACGATAACCCGTAAAGTCGATTCAGTGGGTAATGAAGAAGAAACTGAAGAAGTACAGACCTTGGGAAACCGTATGTGTATTGCTTCTTGTTCTGTAGTTGCTTTGTCCTTTTATTGGTTTCAGTTATTACACTTCTATTTTATCAACTCCTCTTTGCTGAACTGCTAAAGGCACATCTCCCCATGCGGAGGAAAACACAAACACTTGCATATACACACACACACATGCATTATTTATAAATATATACTAGCTTGAAAACAGCACACTGTGCGGACTTCAGAGCTAGCTCCTGCTAAGGGCTAATTGGGCCTGCGGACCAAAACTAAAGAGAGCAAAGCATTTATTGGTACCCTACCAATGTGGTATTACTTCAAATTCAGTTTAAATGAAAAAACTTGTAAGTTCACAAATTTCTGGAGTTCTTTTAAAATTTGAATTTTCAACTGTTAGCATATAACAAATCCTCATCCAGACCTGATCCCAATGCTGGATGTTCAAGAACCAAATAATGGCCAAATTTTTAATCCCTGGATCATCCTAATTTCAAAAAGGTATGATATGTCTATGTAAAGTAAATACAGACTGAGATACATGGGTCCCAGATGGGCAGACAGGCAGAATTTCGCATTTATTATTATTGATTAGCCATCCTTGATTCTCTATCCCATTTCTCTCTTTATCCACCTTCTTGTACCTTCAGGATATTACCTGTCACCTCAATTCAACTATTCTTTTTCCCTTTCCTGATGGGGTACCCATGTACTTCCATTACAGAAACACCACTGTTCTTGCCCTTCTGTCATATATTAGTTTCACAAAACCCAGCACAAAGCCATCTCTCAATGCTGCAGCCCTACCTTGTCAAGAGTCTTTTCTTACTATTTACTTGGTGGATTCACTTGTACCAGTGCCACAAAAAAGCACCCAGTACATTCTGTAAAGTAATTGGCACAGCTTAGTGAACTGTGCATTATGTTCTTGAGTGAAACACTTCATTTCATGTTGCTGCAGTCCACTCAGCTGCAAATGTATAACCTTGTGACCGATTGGTTTGCAAGGGTGAGATGGTAACTCAAGAAAATCACGCGAAGACCATTGATTTGTGAGAGCCATACAAGCCATGTACAGAAATACTATCAGTAAGGTGAAAATTAGTAATGAGTATAGTAACTACTTAAATGTACGAGTAAGAGTTCACCAGGGCTTGGTTCACAGTCCCCTCCTATTCATTTTAGTACTCCAGACCATGACAGGAATTTAAGAACAATTGTCCCTGGAAACTACTGTATGTTGTTTGATCTTATTATGGAATTGATAGTAGAACCAGAAAAGAAATTGCTGGAAACAAAACCTGTAATCAAAGGCCCTTAAAGTTACTTAGCAGAGACCAAAGTTCTAGTAAGCAGAAAAACAACGAGGACTTTACTTTCTTCAGGAAAATAGCCCTTCTTGATATGTAGGAAAGGTGTTGGTAGAAATTCCATATGGTATACCAAGTACAAGCAATGGGCACTCAGGAAGTGCAGTGGAATCACAGGAAGGTTAAAAGTGAAAGTAGATTTTGAATGTGGCAGATGTACCAGAGCAATAAGTACTAAGGACACAGGAGATAGATTCTCTCAAATGCTTAGGAGGTTCCCGACAGTTGGTAGATAGTTTCTGTTTTCGAGGTGACTTAATTAGCAGTAGAGGATCTTTTGAAAGTATAATTGCTAGACTAAGGATAGAATGGAAAAACTTCAGGGAGTTTTTACCTCCTCTGTTAACAAAAGGTCTTTCTCTCAGAGTGAACAGCAGATTGTATGATGCAAATGTGTTATGAGAAAAATTGGGCTTAAGTGAAATCAAATGTAATGTACAAGGGAGAAGGCTCTGTTGGTATGGTCATGTGACTTTTATGAATGACAATAGCTGTATAAAGAAGTGCTGATCTCTTAAAGTGGATGGAACTTGTGTGGAAGTGGGTAACCTAGGAAGACATGGGACAAAGTAGTGAAGGTTGTTCTCAAGTTGTTGAGCCTCACTTGGAGATAATAAAGTTACTGAGATGATTGGCATTTCACTAGGGGTCATCAATAAGACCCATCTATCACTGCAAAAGTGAGATCCTAAAGTCATTAGCTTTATGTCCATGCACTTACCAGGCCCTGCCACATCATCCAGTCTCTCCCATTCAGGCTTTCCCTACCTCTCATCTTCCTAATACCCATTCCACATCTAACTATCTTCCCCCCTACTACAATCCTTCTCCATCAAGGGTCTTTTCTTTGTCTAGCAAGTAGCATGGTGATCTTCACTCATACCAGTGTCATGAGAAAAGTACCCAGTACACTCTGTAAAATGGTTAGTGTTAGTAGAGGCATCCAGTCATAGGAACCATGCTTGACGTATTCCTTCAACTCGTTTGACTTACCTTCAGACTGAATTCGATAATAGAAACTGTACAGAAACCTCACTGTTTGTGGTGTTGCCTGGTAGTACAGTGCATTTGCATAGGTGCAGGCATGGCTGTGTGGTTAGGAAGCTTGCTTCCCAGTTGCATGGTTTCGAGTTCAGTCCCACTGCATGGCACCTTGGGCAAGTGTCTTCTGCTATAGCCCCGAGCCGACCGAAGCTTTGTGATTGAATTTGGTAGGTGGAAGTTACTGCCGTGTGTGTATTTGTCTGTGTATGTGCTTGTGCCTCTCTCCCACAGAGTGAGGGAGAGATTGTCATTGTTTGATGGAAACAGTATTACGCTGTTTATGTTCCTTGTAATCATTATGATTGGTCACTTTGTTCTTTCAAAGATCCAAAGAAAAAACAAAAATTCATTGAAAAACAGGTTAGGGTTGATGACAAGAAGAGCATCCAGCAATAAAATACTTCCTCAAATAAATCTCCATCAAAACCTATGCTAACATTGAAACAAAAACATCACCATTAATAAAAAGAAATGAACATATGAAGAACAAAGATATTTAGTTCTTAGCTTCATTATATGTATATCTCTCTTCTTGCCACTAATCATTTAATTTTCTCCTGATTTTAGCTTATGAAGACCA
>NC_142936.1:68973065-69005565 GCF_046866305.1 Octopus bimaculoides | reverse complement strand
AGACAAATACCTCAGAATGTGCTCATAAAAGCTTTTATACTTCTTGTTGTCGGTTACTGCCTGTTATTCCAAACTATCCAGTGTAATCCTATGGAACTGTTATACTCTTTACTCTTTTAATTGTTTCAGTCATTTGACTGCGGCCATGCTGGAGCACCGCCTTTAGTCGAGCAAATCGACCCCAGGACTTATTCTTTGCAAGCCTAGTACTTATTCTATCAGTCTCTTTTGCCGAACCGCTAAGTTACGGGGATGTAAACGCACCAGCATCGGTTGTCAAGCGATGTTGGGAGGACAAACATACACACACACACATACATATATATATATGTATATACATATATACGACAGGCTTCTTTCAGTTTCCGTCTACCAAATCCACTTACAAGGCTTTGGTCGGCCCGAGGCTATAGTAGAAGACACTTGCCCAAGATGCCACGCAGTGGGACTGAACCCGGGACCATGTGGTTGGTAAGCAAGCTACTTACCACACAGCCACTCAGAACTCCTTACAGATTAGAATAAATTAAATTATAACGAAAATGACTTGTGGATGGAAAATTTTCGACTTTTTTAATGTACTGCAACATTTGTTTTCTCGGAAAGTTGTGACCATTCACAAGTAATGCCCAAAAATTTAACGCAGCCTCCTGTTTGGCGTAAAATGGTGATTGTGAGGGCAAACATCAGACTAGCAAAAAAACATTAATGCAAATTCTTGGAGAAACATTCACATGTAATGGAGGCATACTCAAGATTCATTGATATTATAAGTATCTAATAATAACTTATGGATATGAAAATGTCCTCACAAATGAACATATAAGATGCAGAAATATATGTCGTAGTACATTAATAAAGTTTTAAAATTATTATATGTGTACGTGTGTGTGTCATTGAGCCTGTGTTTGTCCCCCACCACCGCTTGAAAACTAGTGTTAGTGTGTTAGTTAGTGTGTTTACGTCCCTGAATCTTAGCAGCTCAGCAAAAGATACTGACAGAATAAGTACCAGGTTTAAAAAGAAAATAAGTACTGGGGTTGATTAGTTCAACTAAAATTCTTCAAAGCAAACGCCCCAGCATGGCCGCAGTCTAATGACTGAAACAAGTAAATGATAAAAGAAAGAACACAAAGGCGCAGGAGTGGCTGTGTGGTAAGTAGCTTGCTTACCAACCACATGGTTCTGGGTTCAGTCCCACTGCGTAGCACCTTGGGCAAGTGTCTTCTACTATAGCCTCGGGCCAACCAAAGCCTTGTGAGTGGATTCGGTAGACGGAAACTGAAAGAAGCCCGTCGTATATATGTATATACATATGTATGTGTGTGTATGTTTGTGTGTCTGTATTTGACCCCCCAACTTCGCTTGACAACCGATGCTGGTATGTTTACGTCCCCGTAACTTAGCGGTTCGGCAGAAAGAGCCCGATAGAATAAGTACTAGGCTTACCAAGAATAAGTCCTGGGGTCGATTTGCTCGACTAAAGGTGGTGCCCCAGCATGGCCGCAGTCAAATGACTGAAACAAGTAAAAGAGTAAAAGAGTAAAGAGTAAATATTCTTTAATAAAAGAAAAGCAATGATCACTGTAATGGACAAGGGTGTTTCTATGTGTCAATCCATCGATTTTAATTTTGTCTTCATTGAAAAACTTTGTAATGACTGCTATTTCTCATTCGCCAACACTTGATGCTCTGTTTTAAACAATATTTATTTTTTTCTGTTCTTGTGAATGACTGTTCTGTTGCTGAACTTTGTTAACATATCGTTCTCATAGTGACATGCTTTCCTCCCCTTCTTATTTCTTCATTGCCCATAAGGGCTAAACATAGAGGGGACAAACAAGGACAGACAGAGGGATTAAGTCGATTACATCGACCCAGTACGTAACTGGTACTTTATTTATCGACCCCGAAAGGATGGAAGGCAAAGTCGACATCGACGGAATTTGAACTCAGAACGTAACGACAGACGAAATACCTCTAAGCATTTCGCCCGGCGTGCTAACGTTTCTGCCAGCTCACCGCCTTATGTTTTCCTCCCCTTCTTACAACATACCTTCATCTTCCTCTTACATAATATTCCAAAGTCAGAACTTTTTACTTATTGTACATTTCCATATAATAATAGCCGATATACATGTTGGCCGGCTGGTTAGTTGATTTCTCCAAGTCACGCTTTACACCGTCTAGTAAGAAAGAGTAAAAAAAAAAGATACAGAGAGACAGGGAAAGAGAAAGAGAGAGAGATAACATACGAGGTGTAGGACGAGTGCACATACAAGGCTTGGTGACAGGTTGTGAGTAAATAAAACTGGCTGTGTCTACGTGGTCAGGGGCTTGACCTTAAAAGGTCAGGAAGCAAAGACGTGTATTGAGGAAAAAGCTGGATTTTTATAGAGAGTAGTAGGCTCGAAACGGGGTTCGAAAAAGGTTGTTCACGTTATGCTATCTAAAGTCTCTGACTGGCTATCCGCGGTCAGTTGGCACAACAGAGTAAGAGACAAATTACGTCAATATCAACCAATCAGAATAGTGGACACAACGGGATACAAACAGCGGCCGAAGGCCAGCTGGCACCTGCTACGTTCGAATGCACGTGTATATAGAGCCTACGCTACAGATCCAAATTTCGTAATGAAAATTTAAATGTATATACGCAGTATTTCCTGATAGAGTAACGAAAAGTATACTTCCAAAGTTACTTGTCATATGAAGGACAACACTCTAGTGATCTTATAATGACTTTTATGTATGTACAGTCTTCCTTTGTTAAAGTAAATACGTGGCAATTTAGTCTCTTCTTCATTCGGCACTGGAATGCTCATTGATCAAGATCAGTGACCAAAACGACTGACCAAACTTTTCGCTGGGAATTTATTAAGTTTGGCAACTAAAGTAGGTCGACCTAAAACAAAGGATTGGTCTTTCCTTGATCAGAGAAAGTCTCAGAGGTCAACTCATCCTCATCAATCTCCAAGCGCAGAGGAGCGAAAACAAAAGACCGGAAATTTATTTGACAATCAATAAAAATGTTGAATCGGTTTCGAATCCTCTTAGCTCTTGTTGGTGGTCCTTAAAATTACATATCTAACATGTATGTATATGATACATATATAATACAAAGCCACATTAAAATACAAATACAAAACCAAAGAAAACACAAACATGCGCGAAGAAAAAAAACAGGAAAAAGAGGAAGAAAGAAAAAAGGCAAAGAAAAAGGAAAAAAAAAACCTCAATTCAGAAACAAATCTATAAAGTCTTTGACATAATTAAATACTGTTATGGAAATCTATTAATACCGGCGTCAAAATAGAAATAACAACATTTATAAAACGTGTAACTTTCAGGGGACATGCTAATGGGATATAAATTAAAAATTCAATAAAAATCACTTTTATACTTTTGACATTGATGACTGCACATTAACGTTCATTTCTTTGTAGTGTTCTATCATTTTGTCTATGTAGATGCAATTTCCTTAGAAGTTGAATGAAACGCACATGAAACTTGCGTTTGCATCTCCAATTACATCGTTAACGTGCTTTATCTACTTATTGAACGTCATTGATTCTTTCGTTCATTCATTGATTTTACTTCATTTCGATTATGAACAGAGAACAGTCACATCAAAATATCATAGAAATATAGATAGATAGATAGATAGATAGATAGATAGATAGACAGACAGACAGACAGACAGACAGGCAGACAGATAGATAGATAGATAGATAGATAGATAGATAGATAGATAGATAGACATACAATAGATTATGGTGTATACAATTTGAATGATTAATTTAGTATACTGATATATCTAGTAATGTTGGCGCATACGTAATGCAACAAATATAAAAATAAAACAACTAGAAATCAATACAAGATGAGGAAAAGACACATTAGCTAAATACATTATTAAACGTTTCTTTATATATGCGAGGCAATTCTATATATGTTTCGATAGTATTAATTCACCTTCGCGAATGCGTACATTATTTCTGTGCTAGTTGCTATGTCCACACGAGAGTTATCTATATAAATGAAACAAAGGATGTGTGTGTGTGTAGTACGTATGCATTTCTACAGTTTTCAACTGATTTTCACCAAACTTTACACACACATTACTTATGTGCCAAGGATGGTCATGGACTATAACATTTTGCCCAGAGCTACCGCGTAATGCGAGAAGCCGACCGGGTTTTTCACATAGGTTTTTTTGTAAAAACTGCAGTTTCAACCGATTCTCTGCCGTTGACTTCAACAGTTTTCAAGCGATTCTCTCCCTCTTCTCTCTCTGTTTATTTATCTCTTCTCTTTCTCACTTACACCCTCTGCAATACTTCCTCTCTTTAAGTCTATTCTGTTTCTTTCACGCTCTCTCTCTCTCTCTCTCTCTCTCTGTCCCCCTGTCTCTTTCCCTCGTTCTCTCTTACACCTTTTCTCTGTCTCCCTTCCGCTCTCTCTCTCTCTCTCTCTCTCTCTTTGCTATTTGTACGTTTTCCCTACAACATTATTTATTTTAAATGTTTGGCACTCCTATTTAAATACATTATTTATATTTTTCCCTCTATTGAAAACCTTTGTGATACAGCCTTCATTACTAACCAATGAGAATTCAACCACGCCACTGAGTGTTCATGCGTTAGAAAAAGATATCCTAAAGTGGCTCAAGTTACTTCACACAACCTATTTTCTTCTACAGCTTTATACGCTGAAATGTGGTTTGTAATTTCTGTCTCCAAATTGACTTCCTTGGGTGATATAATATTGTTTCACTTTTATTCTTTCACTTCTAATTCTAATGTGATAAGACGATAATATTGTTTCCCTTTATGTGTGTCCGTTCACACACTACAAACACATGTAAAGAGTTAATACCACACAGATACAGTTAATACTACACACACACACAGTTACCACCACACGCTACCATAACCACACACGCTATCACACTCACACACACATGCTACCACCAATATATCCACACACGCTCCGCGCACGCACACACACATACACACACTCAGTTACTGTCACACACTCGCGCTACAATACACACACACGCTATCACACACACATGCCACCACGCACATTCACCTTATGTCTTTGGGAAATAAAATAGGTATATATTAAGTATATAATCTGTATTAAATTAAGAGAAGAAAATGAAGAGTTAGTGGTTAATATTTAATTATTAATAAATTGATAATTATTTCTTCCTACATCTGTTTCCATAAAATAAATAAAACAAATTTATGCATTAAATTTGCATTTATAAGTTTTTTATAATGTCTGACTTTTCTCTGATATATATATATATATATATATATATATATATATATATATATATATATGTACGTACACATGCACATATATATATATATATGGACAGATACACATATACATGCATATAAGTACATGCACAAGGCATACATACACACACATACATAAGTATTACAACATTCATTTTAATAGTATTTGTTTATATTACAGTGTAATTAAATTAATGCTTAGATGAAATTCATTTACGTAATGACATTTGCATAATGCATAGGTATATATCTCTCACATAACGAGCACGATGAATATACATTATTTGTTTACATTAGCGATAGACAGGGATGTGGTGCATTACGTCATCACAATTGGCTTTTATAGAAAAATTACGGAATATTCTTGAAACATAAGAATTTAGTTCATTTCTATTAATTAATAAGTATTATTAATTATTGTTTAAAGTTTATATTTACGAAATATAATAGGCCGAATATAGTGTGTATTACAAAAGAAATATTTTATATTATTCGGTTATGTATAAATATAGAAAAGGAGTATAGGAAAGTGGTTATACACCATTAGGTGTACACCCGCTTTCCTATATTAAATTCAAAAGAAACAACGAAACGCAGATTCTGGACCATCAACACAACAATATTTATTTTACAGAGGAAATAGGCAGCACTTCGCCCTTTGGTTGCTGAGACGCCTTCTGAATGATTTCCGTGGTTATTTGACTACGCATGCGCACAAGACAAGGCGTTACTACAGGGCTCCCCTGCGAGTGCGGAACGCACGAAAATAGAAAATTGGAGGAACGCCTGAGGCAAGATGGCCACTGAAACCAACCACAAAATGTGGCACAAACACGCACAAAGAAAAATCAAAGAAATGAATGGACACTTTTGAGATACATGCATGCAATGTTTCTGAAAGGAATGAAAATATATGAGTGCACAAGTGTGTGTGTGAAAGAAAACACAGAACATAGTAAAAGTGTATGTAGAGAAAAAATCCAGTTCGTATAAGAGTTACACAAGATGATAAAATGTCCATACGCAGGAAGTTGTGGTCAAGGAGCAGAGCTGTAGTTGAGCGTCGATGCTGGGACTTGTGATACCTGGTACGGAATATTCTATAAAAGTTACACAAGGAGATTCAGAATGTTAATACGCAGGAAGTTGTGGTCAAGGAGCAGAGCTGTAGTTGAGCGTCGGATGCTAGTTGGGACCTGTTACCTGGTACTGAATATTCTGGATGGTCTGTTGATCGTGAGTGGAAAACATCCACTCTAACAGAGTCGAGATAAAACCGTGCTTGTTGATGTTGGTTGCTTGTGTACGTGTAGAAGTCATGTTGACGATGCTGGTAGTACGTATTGCTGTTGGCGACGTCGGGGGGCGATGCTTGTAGTTCGTCGTGGTTGTTGATGACGTCGCTGTAAACTGGCTGTGTTCTGTATGTGTGGTGGTAATGATGTTGACAGTGGTGTTTGAAAAGGTACGCTTTTTCAGACGGTCGACAGACACAATCTCTGTACGACCATTAGCGTCGATCTTGAAGAAATTCAACCCAAGACTGCGGGTTGAGCGAGGCGTGTAAGGAAGCCTTAAATTGCCTATGAAAACGCTCAACCCTTCCATTAGAAGCGGGATGGTAGCTGTTGATGCGTATCAGGAGAGAGAAATTGGACAGGGCGTCTATTTGAGAGGTACCGTTGAGTGGCATTGTGAAATGTAACTGTGCATTTTACTGCTATTTTCAGCAAGTAGAGGACGCTGTGTAAGAATGAATTGACGTCTCGTGAAACATGTAGGAAATTGCTCAAAAAGTTGTTAGGATGAAATAACCGTGAAGTTTTTTTGTGTGAAAAACCACAAAGGTCCTAGCCGTAAAGAAGTTTTTGTTTATAGGCTCTGTAAGTCATTGACAAAAATGAAAACTTTAACGTAGAAAAAATTTTCTTAGCTTTTCACTTGTGTTTGATGAGAATGTAGAGGCAATCCTGATGTTGAACGTCGCGAAACATACGAATTCAATGGCTGTTGAAACGAGGTCTGTAGATCTTTTTAGCTCGGGGTACCAATTGTAGTATTACTGGTCGCAGTTCAGATTTTCGGCTGCAGTCGTTCTTTATTCGGGGTCACCAATTATAGAAAAGTAATGTGAACTTTTCACGTTGGGCTGCGTATTTGAATCAACGTCGGAGGGTCACCAGTTATAGGAAAATGGTTGTTAAAGTGGCCGGGCTGCGTTGTTCTTGAGTCGGGTCACCATTTATAGGAAACTGGTTATACACCATTAGGTGTACACCCGCTTTCCTATATTAAATTCAAAAGAAACAACGAAACGCAGATTCTGAACCATCAACACAACAATATTTATTTTACAGAGGAAATAGGCAGCACTTCGCCCTTTGGTTGCTGAGACGCCTTCTGAATGATTTCCGTGGTTATTTGTGAAGCTCTGGTGCTGACATGTGAGAGACCTCTGTTGGACGTCTGACCTCTTCGCCCGCCGGCGAGAAAAGAGAATGATTAAGGGCGCGATGGTTGGATATTGATGACTACGCATGCGCACAAGACAAGGCGTTACTACAGGAGTATTATATTAGCTATAGATAAAATCTGGTGCATTACGTCATCACAATTGGTGTTTATAGAAATAGTTACGAAATATATTCAATACATAATGATTAAGTTAATCTTTATAAGTTAATTAATAATTATCATGAAATTTTTTTTTTAAATTTATTAGAATTTTAATTATTAATGTAAGGTAATAAAGTTGAATATAGTATGTATTATAGCATGTATAATAATCGATAATATTCAGTTATGTATAAATAATAAGCGAATTACACTAGCAGAATTTAGGGTCAATTGGATTCAGAAAATTCTTCTAATAAATAGGTACATATTAACTTCAATCTATTGTATCAAGAGGCAAAATGACCCTAATTTATTATTTTCATTAATCAATTAAATGGATCAATGAATCCACTTGAAACGGCCGTAATGAATTGACACCTGTACATCTTTGTTTTATATATATATATATATATATATATATATATATATATATATATATATATATATATATATATATATATATAAAGACACCTGTTGTTATTTCTTGTTGTTTGCATTCGTAATTGTGTACCATGCTCTCTGTTTTTTTGTTTGTTCGATTTTTTGTCTTCGTTGCCGTACACTTTCGCTAGCTTTCTTACAAAGGGGTCTAATGCTCTTAGCTTAGACTTTTGGGTCCATGGGTGGGCAACCAGATCGAACCATCTCAAGTGTAACTGCCCGAAATGGTCGTGACTTCTGGAACTTGTCTGAAAAAAGAAAGCCACGAATGGCCCATTTTTTTTGCCTGTCCTTCTAATTATTGTTTCTATTACCCGCCTTTGTATCGTCTATCTGTCCGAATGTTTTAATGTCCTGTTGCTGCTGCTGTTGCTGCTGCTGCAGTTGCTGCTGTTGTTGTTGTTGTTGTTGTTGCCTGGAATCGAACTCGGAATCTTGGGGTTAGTAGCCCACATTTATTTACCTATTTATTTGTTTATTTCATTCGTTTATTTAGATCACTCATACATATGATTGTAATCAATTAATCCATAGATATAATTGAATGTTTACAGGCTGACGTTTGTCGATTGTTTATCCTCTCCATTTTCTTATTTGCCTTATAAATCCTGGGTAAATTTCTGATTTACCCCCACCCATATCTAGTATTCAATTGCGATATTGCCCTGCAATAGAAAGCACTTGGATATAAATACGTAGGTATACATCCAGTAGTATATTGGATGTTTAATATCCCTTAGATGGTTGCTTAATCTCTAACTCATACAGACATATATATATATATATATATATATATATATATATATATATATATATATATATATATTAAATATATACTTTTATAAAACAAATTTTACAAAATATATAGTATCTGTTAACAGTCTTAGCCAAAAACTCACAGTTGAGTTTTTTTATATATATATGTATACATGTCTCTTAAAGGATAGAGCTCAAAATCAATGCATTGAAGATACTTTATTGCAGCAACAATTATAATAACAGAAACAACCACAATAAGCCAAACCTATGCACATTTCAATAGGGTATCCCGGAAAAATAAACCACATCATAAGATGTCTCGTAAAATATTGTAACAAATTACAACATATTACAAATTTCTGGATACTCCATCTCATCAGGGTCGCATATATATATATATATATATATATATATATATATATATATATGTTCACAGCGTTCGCGACATACACACTTCACGTCTGGCTGTACAGCCTTTTTGTTTGTTTATTTCACCGTTTCGTTTTCCTGTCTTGTTTTCCGTCCGCCACTACCCTCCACGAAAACAATTTAATTTGTGTTCGTGGGAAGAACCGTTTTAACGATGCGTACTGCCTTAATTCTTCGAAACGCCGGAGTTTTAATGGTGGCAGCTGATGAAGGGGATGTTTCTATGTGGCCTGCTTGTTTGTTGCACCTTGTTTACCATTTTGTCCTTGTTCTGTTGCCACGTCATGTACCCAGTTATGTATCTATATGTACATGTAGATGAACGTATATACATACATGTACATATATATGCATATACTCATATATTGTTTATATATATATAAAACAAATAATAAATGAGTATATGCATATATACGTACAGGTATGTGCATACCTACGTCTACCTGTATATATAGGTGCATATCTGGGTACAGGACATTGCAAACAAAACGTAGACAAAAAAAATAATAATAACCAGAGTACAGAACACACACAGGCCACATAGAGAACATTTTCCTTCATCAGCTACCCCCATTCTAACACAGGCGTTTCGAAGAGTAGGGCAGGACGCATCGCTAAAATGGCTCTTCCCACGGACCACAAATTAAATTTGTATACACAAATTAGACTTGTACCATGGAGGAATGTAGTGGCGGACAGAAAACAAGACAGGAAAACAAACGGAAAAGGCTATACGGCCAGACGTGAAAAATTATGTGTATAAGGAACGCTGTGAAGCAACGAACTGGAAGCGGGGCGAAGTAAGTTCGCGTGTTTGCTCGGGGATAGCCAAGGAAGAAAAGAATTAGTAAGTGGACACATGTGACCAGCGAGGGGTAAGGAAGAAAGAGAGTGGTAGAGGGAGAAACAAGGGGAGGAAGTAGAAAAAAGGTGAGCAACGAGAGAAAGAGAGGAAGAGAGAAATATAGTAGTAACAGAAGGAAGAACGAGAGGGGGAAAGAGAGAGATATAGTAGTAACAGAAGGAAGAACGAGAGGGGGGAAAAGTTATAGAGATAGAGATAGATAGAATCGCGTCAGAAAATATAAAGTTCAAAAACTACTTACAGGGAATGACGCAGGCGTTCGATCATGTAAAACAAATAATAAATGAGTATATGCATATGTACGTACAGGTATGTGCATACCTACGTCTACCTGTATATATAGGTGCATATCTGGGTACAGGACATTGCAAACAAAACGTAGACACAAAAAAATAATAATAAACAGAGTACAGTACACACACAGGCCACATAGAGAACATTTTTCTTTATCAGCGACCCCCATTCTAACACAGGCGTTTCGAAGAGTAGGGCAGGACGCATCGTTAAAATGGCTCTTCACACGGACCACAAATTAAATTTGTAAGAGAGTTAGAGGTTGTGAATCGAGAAGAAATGCCTGTTGCAAAGTGTGTTTCGTAAAAGATGGAAGTCTGTAGCAAGTATGTTGCGAGTGAAAGAACCGATCTAAACGAGAACCAATAAAAGGACAAAGCAAAGTCTCTAGTGTGAGTATGTGGTATGTGGGATCGACCGCGACCTCCGCCTCATTTTTTGCAAATCACTCATTTTCATTTAATTGTATATATTTTAATTGTTTGTTTATTCATACGTTTCGTCTCATTCGATACCCTGACCCAATGTTTGTTTTGTCTGTCCTCGTATCGTCGCCTCTTTTTCTCAACCTCATGGTTAATAAAAAAAATGGACTTTGTTATGGTTGGTTAATGGATAACCGATAGCATAAACAACAAAGTAGGCACAAATATATAAACGTATACAAATAAAAAACAAATAATCCAAGGTTAACTATTAGTAGGTAGGATAGTAAAAGTCAATAAAGAAATTTATATATATATATATATATATATATATATATATATATATATATATATATATATATATATATATATATATATACTTGCAAATGGACGCGTAGCGTTCGATAATATAATAATACAAATGATATATGAGCATATGCATGTATACATACATATATGTACATACCTACATCTACATGTATATATAGATGCATATCCGGGTACAGGACGTCAGAAAAGGAACGGGAACATAAAGCACAAAAATGGACTGTTCCATAAGTGGCTCGTCTGTTTTCCTATGTGTTCATTCTGTTGTCTGTAAAAAAAAGACTCAGAAACATGTCTCTGGATGCAGGCTTAGCTGGGTGGAGGTGCTTGTCTCCCCCTTGTAAACATAAGGACACAGGAAATGTGTCAAGGCCGACAGGAAGCGGTGCAGCTTCCTAGGTCTAACCAACAGTCGTATTATTCCCTTCAGGGGACTGTCACATTAAGTTGACAGCATACAACTACTTCATCGTATCACTACTGCATAAATCTCTCTGAGAGATTTAGAAATGTATTATTTCTGATATTTTAGAGTTTGTTATCTACTGTGTAGGTAGAGTTGTTGAACCACTCACACTCACACACTCTAGGTTGCAGTAGGAAGGTATCGGAGTACGCGGATGACATCACCATCATCGTGTCCGAGATGGTACACCTACAGAGGGTAGGCAAAGCCATTAAGGACTACGATGCAGTGGCAGGAGCAAAAGTTACCAAAAGTCAATCGGTTTGCAACTCGGTACCTGGAGAGGCATGTCAATACCTCCCAACAACATCGTAGGGTGTTGGACGGTGGGGCCGGTTAAAATGCTAGGGGCTTAGTTTGGTCCAGACCTCCAGATAGAGAAGAACTAGAGCGAGGTGACGAGCAGGGTGACCCAACTAACTCAGACCTGGCCTGAGCGGCGGCTATCCCTGAAAGAACGGTGGAAGTCGCATGAGTGTTTATCGCTTCTGTGATTACCTACCGCCTAACCGTCGTACCTTGTGCCCGTTCGCGGCTGATTAAGTTGGAGCGGCTACTCTTCCACTTTTAGTGGAGGGGTAGAAGTCCTCTTGTAAAGCATTCTGTCTGCTGCACCCGCTAAAGGGTGGGATAGGGATGCCTTGGCTGTTGATGCGCGGACATGCGCTGAAGCTGAGGCATCTGAGGCTGTATCTGGATGGTGAACAGGTGTGGTCTCCGTTCGTTCGGTCGTTACTTCCTGAGCTTACTAATTTGAGTGAACTAGGACCTTGGATCAAGTGTAGACCAAAGGTGGGTGCATGGCAAGCGGAGTTTCGTGAGACACTCAAGCTTCTCTGTCATACATGCAACGCCAGCGGCGGGTTTCCACATCGTCTTTCTATAGAGGGTTGGTAAGGGCTCAGTGTGACGACGTCCTGGGGGAGACTCTAGGCTTCGATGATGGTCAACTAGCCGGCCTGTTCCGAGGGACATTTGGGCAAGGACCCTTGGATAGCTTCCAAGGATCCCTGGCCTGGCAGTATTACCGAAGAGCCTTATAAACTCGCAATCAACTCGCAAGGCATGGTGCCCTTTGCGCACCCACCTGCCCAAAATGCGAGCAGGACAAGGAAACTGTACTGCAAGCAATTGTGCAAAATCTCTGAGATGTGGGTTTACGTTGAACGTCTTCGAGTCAATTGTAAAGGTTGTTCCTCCTTTCTCTTTTAACAAAGAAAGCAAGGCTTGTTTTTTCGCTATAGTCGCTATAGCGAAAGAAGTGGTATAGAAGACCTACGTGAATAGAATCGTGACAGGTACATTCGTCTCCAGCCATGGACTAGTCCATTACCTCATCTACCACCTTAAGAGGAAAATAAGGGTAGAGAGAAAATACCTGTCACCTGATGTATATGGAAAAATATGGAAGGCTGTAGTAAGTTTGTTGCGAATGAATGAACCCACATAGTTTATCCATCAGGTTATACTAAAGGTTACAGTGGTGGTACGGGGCGTGTGGGGTCGAGGCAAAATCCTTCCTCCGCTTCATTGTTTGTGTATTTGTTTTGGTTATCATTTGTTTATCATTCGATTATATAAATTTTTAACTTTTCACCTCTGTGTAAAAACCTTACGCACCATCGACCCCTCCCTCATTTGTATCGTCCCTTTATGTTTAGCTCCCTATGGGCAATAAAGAAAACGTTACAATTATTTGAAATGGAACTGTCGAAGCGCGATATTCGAGCAATTCTGCTATTCAACTTCAAAAAAAAAAAAACAGTTCTTTATTTAAGAGATGAGGAATTATGTACATTATTTACGTTATTTACATTCGACGGATATTTGTCCTCATCTTGTTTGTTGTTAACACAACGTTTCAGCTGATATATTCTCAAGACTTCTTCAGGTGTCTTGGGAAAATTTCGAACCACCAATGAATCAAATGTTATAAAAAAATGTATTTATTCTCTTGGTAAACAAAAAATGCATTCAATACTAAAGACAACAAAACTATAAGTAGTCATACACTTTCAGCAACAACACACCTTGATAAACCCAGTGATTACTACTAAATTCAGGCCACAACAGAGGACATTGTTTTGTTGTTGTTGTTGTTGTTGGCACTCCGTCGCTTACGATGTCGATGGTTCCAGTTGATCCGATCAGCGGAACAGCCTGCTCGTGAAATTGACGTGCAAGTGGCTGAGTACTCCACAGACACGTGTACCCTTAACGTAGTTCTCGGGGCTATTCAGCGTGACACAGTATGACAAGGCTGGCCCTTTGAATTACAGGCACAACAGAAACAGGAAGTAAGAGTGAGAGAAAGTTGTGGTGAAAGAGTACAGCAGGGTTCGTCACCATCCCCTGCCGGAGCCTCGTGGAGCTTTTAGGTGTTTTGGCTCAATAAACACTCACAACGCCCGGTCTGGGAATCGAAACCGCGATCCTATGACCGCGACTCCGCTGCCCTAACCACTGGGCCATTGCGCCTCCATGGACATAAATAGCCTATAATTTCCAACATAGTTCAACTTTCCTTGGGTTCATTCCCACTGCCTGCCTGGCACCTTGGGCAAGTGTCTTCTATTATAGCCTCGAGCCGACCAAAGCCTTGTGAGTGGATTTGGTAGACGGAAACTGAAAGAAGCCTGTCGTATGTATGTATGTATATATATATATATATATGTATGTATGTATGTATGTATGTATGTGTGTGTGTATGTTTGTGTGTCTGTGCTTGTCCCCCCCCCAACATCGCTTGACAACCGTTGCTGGTGTGTTTACGTCCCCGTAACTTAGCGGTTCGGCAAAAGAGACCGATAGAATAAGTACTAGGCTTACAAAGAATAAGTCTTGGAGTCTATTTACTCGACTAAAGGTGGTGCTTCAGCATGGCCGCAGTCAAACGACTGAAACAAGTAAAAGAGTAAAGAGTATACATACATACATGCATGCATGCATGCATACATACATACATACATACATACATACATACATACATGCATGCATACATACATGCATGCATGCATACATACATACATACATACATACACACACAAATACACACACATGCACATATATATGTATTTATATATGTATATAGACGAGTTGGTGTTGAAAAGTTCCTGGCTTTGGATAAAAAAAATAGAGGAGAATCAGTTAATTATGATTTTATGCAACACATTCCCCTCTCAGATTCACACACTTTATTGCAGAAGTCCTTAGAGCCCTGTAAAACAACTCGGAATGTTGGACCTCCAGCCAGGCCTTTCACGACATCCTTAAAAACAAGAATTTTTCAGCACCCTTTGTGTGTGTGTGTGTGTGTGTGTGTGTGTGTGTGTGTGTGTGTGTAATTATATACAAGATATATATATATATATATATATATATATATATATATATATATATATATATATAGGCGCAGGAGTGGCTGTGTGGTAAGTAGCTTGCTTACCAGCCACATGGTTCCTGGTTCAGTCCCACTGCGTGGCATTCTACTATAGCCTCGGGCCGACCAATACCTTGTGAGTGGATTTGGTAGACGGAAACTGAAAGAAGCCCGTATATGTGTGTGTGTGTGTGTGTGTTTGTGTATCTGTGTTTGTCCCCCTAACATTGTTTGACAACCGATGCTGGTATGTTTACGTCCCCGTAACTTAACGGTTCAGCAAAACAGACCGATAGAATAAGTACTAGGCTTACAAAGTATAAGTCCTGGGGTCGATTTGCTCGACTAAAGGCGGTGCTCTTGCATAGCCGCAGTCAAATGACTGAAACACGTAAAAAAGTAAAAGAATATACTAAATAAGCACCTGCTTCGCTAAAAATAGAAGTCAGAATTTTCCTAAGCCACAGAAGAGTCACTAAATTAATACAGGCATGACAAGAAAAAATTTAAGCGACTAAGAAAAGCGTCTTACTTCTGCAGAGGTTGTAGAAGGAATGCCAGTTAAACTGGTGTAAAGATTTCGAATTTAGCGCCAAAAGCCTATCGTGCCTGTATTAATTTAGTGATTCTTCTGTGGCTTAGGTGTTATTCTTAGTGAAGCAGGTGCTTATCTAGTTTCAGGGGTCAATTCATTCACATAACTCTCTAAGTGCAACGAGGAGAAAAACAAAAGTCTGGAAAATAAAAGACAGTTAGTTAGAATGCGGATTCGGTTTCGAATCCTCTTAGCTATACTGTAACTGCTCGCTGTATCACTTTTCCACACAAATAATTTGTCGGAGACAAAAAATCGATATTGGGAAAAATTGCTGGAAAGTGCACTGTGAAAACTGCAGAACGTTTAAAATTGTTATCGAAATGGGTAAAGTTACAGATTGATGTGACGCAAGGCCAAGAAAAATCATGGATATGAGGGGAGAAAATCTGAGGTGATGTATATAGGACAAGTATCTATTCGAGTGAGTCCGAATAGTTCAATGAAGCTTTGCATGCATATTGTGCAGTTTGTGCTTTGATTTTGGGGCAGCATTATGTGAGCGTTCGTTCTCACTGAATTGTCTGCTTGCGGGTTCTTGTTTTTGTAACTATCCAGAAGGATAGACATATCGCTGAGAACAATGGGTTTCGTTGGTGGTACTGGGATATCTCTATTCTGGCTTTTGGTAAAGTAGAAAAGGTTATAAGCGTCAAGTGGTGAAGACATTATTTCGGCCTAGCTAAGGCAATCTGGCAAATGTAAAACTCCTGTCAGAGAAAAACCATTGTTCCACTGTGAGAAAAGTTCTGTTGGACTGTTAATTTAAATTTGACTATGACGGATCGAATCCACTTCATGCCTCCAAGATCCTACATATCCATCAGGGCCACTCGGGGCAACAGTACAACAAAACTTCTATTAATCTTCATACAACTCGAACCAGTTGTTTTTATACTGTAACGGTAAAATAAACGGTGCTACTTTGGCGAGTGATCTACAATTTAAAGGGATATTACTTTAGGTTACTTCTTAGTTTACTTTTCAATTTCTAAAAACCCTTAAGATGTTGGCTAACGAATTTTATAATGTAATCAGCGACGACACGAAGGCAGTTGCATTTTTACGAAAAAATTACCTTATAGATGATGAAAAAAAGTTGCACTATGTGATCGGTGTGGTGAAGAAATGAAGGAGGCTCTAAGAAAAGGAAAATTCGGTGAAATTTTGCTAACTTTGTTCCAAAACTCGCGGCTACCAAACTTGTGTGATCTGCGCGCTTATTTTTATCACATTGTTTATTCTTGGTTTCTTATTATCATTTACTAAGTTATAAATGAAACATGATTTTATTATAAATAAAATAGCAAGAATTTTTATAAAATACATTTATAATGCTAAGTATATACAAAAGAATTTATCAAAAAAATTTAGAAATTGAAAAGTAAACTAAAGTAATCTGACTTTAAATGGTAGATCACACGCCAAAGTAGCGCCAAACAAACGCTATTTCTACTATTTTTGGACTTCGAAAACAGTCAACTTATAACTTACATTCTTGGTGGCCTGACATCTATCATACATCCCATCAAGTGATACATTTAACAACTCCGACGTTGCCAAACCATCAACATAAATACTTACATTTCCCTACATGCTGCTACACACACACACATACACGCGTGCATCCGTGTGTGTGTGTGGTGGAAGCTATATATTAAACAAAACAATGAGTAGGACAAGTTTTTTTTTAGCAGAGGATGTTATCTTTTCACATCGAGCACTACATGGAATGTAGCAGCAATGAATTGAGCTGAATCGCTTTCTGAACTTTCCAAGTTCCTCGTCGTCTTGAGAAAGTCACAGCTGTTTATAACATTTCTGAACGTGCCTTAAACCGAAGTCTTTCGTTTTGAATAAACAAAAAAATATATTTATTCTATTTGTCTCGATAAAAACACAAATATATAATGTTTAGATTATAACATATTCTTACCTTTCAAATTGGCGACTATTTCAATCATAGATATTCGTGTCAAATATCATCCCTTCCTACCATGTAACTTAGGTCCTGAAAAGTGTCATGGCCACTGTCCATCTTCTGGATACGTCGAGAAAGTATTCTTTAGACAACTCTTAGAATAAATCATTACATTTCAGCCTTGTCCCGACGAACTTAACCTTTGTTAATGACTAATTTACTTCAAAATTTTAGTCTTATATTAAACCAGTTTTTTGTTTAAGAAACTTTTCAAGTTTGAAAGGAAAGAGTCCAGGTTTGAATTTAAGCCGAACGTACTTATACCATCGGTTGATAAATTCAATCATAGGTATTACAAAAGCGGTGAGCTGGCAGAATCGTTATTGTGCCGGACAAAATGCCTAACATCATTTCTTCCCGCTCTTTACGTTCCAATTTCAAATTCCGCCGAGGTCGAACTTGCTTTCCATCCTTTCAAAATCGATAAATACAAGTTGGATATTGGGGTCGATGTAATCGACCAGCCCCCTACCCCAAGAATTGCAGGCCTTGTGCTTATAATACAAAGGATCAAATGTATTACTCAATTCTCTCCTATTCAAGCTTGGTTTTGATAGCTGGAATAGTAGGGAGTTTTCTTCCCGCTTGCAATATATATCGAGTGTGGAGCGCACTGAATAAACAGCTGGAGGAGGCGTCGTCGTGGAGTTAAAATAGCAGTATTGTCTGTTCTTAGAGAATACCTATGTTCAGATAGCGATAAACATTACTTCTACATCATTTACTATGTGTAAATACCAGTTCATTATTTAATTCGCTACCTGTTTCTCTATATTTATTCTTTACAATTAGATCGTAGATGAAGCCAGTAATGTTTGCAATAAGGTTGTTGCACCGTCGCTCGAGATGGGAATTCAGTTGTTCGATCAGCTAAATTAACATGCAAGCGGATGAATATTCCACAGACACACGTAGTATTAAAGTAATGCTCGAACAGAATCAACATGACAGAGTGACAAAGCTGTATCTTTTAAATTTCATATACAATCCGCCGGGCAGTTTTCTATACTGTTTCGGTCAACCAAATTTCATTTAGTAATTATGGATCGACCGGAAGCTATACAAAATAATATTTGGCCAAGATGCCACACAGTGAGACCGAACCCAGGAACTTTCTGTCGGGAAGCGAATTTCTTAACCATTCGGTCATACATTTATACAGTCATACACATACACAGATTTGTGTGTGTGTGTGTGTGTGTGTGTGTGTGTGTGTGTGTGTGTTTGCACGTATGTATATAAGATCGCGAGCTGACAAAATCGTTAGTGCGTCGGACAAAATGTCACGCAGCATTTGTTCCGGGTCTTTATGGTCCTGAGTTCAAATTCCGTCGAGATCGATTTTGTCTTTCACCCTTTCAATGCCGATAAGTATCAGTTGATCACTGGTAATCCTCTCCACAAAATTCAGGCTTCGTGCCCCGTAGTAAGAAAGAAAGGGTATTCGTGTACACGTGTGTGTATCTCTGTGTGTGCCAGTATGTGGGTGTGTGTGTGTGTCTGTACAAATATAGGTTTGTTTGGTGATGCAAACAGAAAAATATAACTAAAAACACGAGTATGAATACGTTTTTTTAATTTATATTCTGCACTAGTTACACAGTGACTCAAGGGCCGAGAGTTTCGCGAAGTCTTGCGTGTTTGATAAGTACGTATCACACGAAACTTTCGGTACTTGAGTCACTCTGTCAGTTATATGCTCTATTATTAACAAAAGAGGTGAGTACAAATATACATACATCTATCTATATATACAGATGCATATCCAAATATATATATATATATATATATATATATATATATATATATACAAACACACATGTATGCACACACATACAAACATACATACATGCATACATACATACATACATACATACATACATACATACATACATACATACATACATACATACGTACGTACGTACGTACGTACGTACGTACGTTGTCTAGGGTAACGAATTTAATAATATATTTTCATTAGCCATACGTATCAGACGGTTGCTTGGTCGGCTGACCGGTCAGTCGGTCGGTCAGTTCGTTGCGTGGCTGATAGATTTGTCGCTTGGTTTATTGGCTGTAGTGGTTTTTACACCTTTCGCGAAGCTTTCATTCACTGTTAAGTGAAAGCAAACAGGAAAAATAAGACTCAAATAATATTCTTGGCTTCTTTCAGTTTCCGTCTACCAAATCCATGGTGCCACGTTGTGGAACTGAATCCGAAACCACGTGGTTGGGAAGCAAACTTCTTACATTCGTTCGATTAAAATCTCTTCAAAGCGGTTCCCTAGTATGGCTGCATTCTAATGATGGAAATAAGTACAAGAGATATATATGATATGGTACTGAAAAGTTCCTGGCTTTAAGAGTATTGTGAAAGGCCTGGTTGGAAGCCCAGCCTTGCAAGTTCTTTTATAGGACTTGGGAAAACTGAAGGACCACTGCAACAAGTATGTGAACATACTAGAAACATTTTTCATATCACGTTTTCTGATCAAAATATAATCAATGATATGCCAGTCCTTAGATCTTGGGTGCATTCTGGTGGTTTTATATTTTTCTGCTTAAACAGAGTGTTGGTAGCAACCAGATTATTCTCAGTACAAAATGTCAAAAGAGCTACTCCATTTTTATTATATTTTCCAATCTCATGTCGGCCTAAAACAGGCCATGAAACGTAGTCATTTCCAACTCATGCGTTAAAATCTCCCAATATGACCAGCTTGTCAGAAATTGATATTTTCCTCAATAATTGTGCTAGATCGTCATAAAACTGTCCTACAGTTTTATCAGAACGAAACATTGTTGGTGCATAAATACTGACAACGGTAAGAAAGCTAGTTTTTTTTCAGATTTATACGGCATGACATGGTTCGTTCAGATACACCACTTGGAAATTCTGCAATGGAGGATACTAATGAATTCTTGAGAGTAAACCCAACACCAGATTCTCTACGCTGACCCTCAGATAGGCCTCTCCAGAAAAGGGTATATCCATAAGTAGGTTCATTTATTTGACCCTCACCAGAGAGGAGTTACAGAGAGCGCAACTACATCAAGGGAATATTTTTTAAGCTCACATGCAATAAGTGCAGTACGTTTTTCTGAGCTCTTGTTGAAATTATCAAGAAGTGTACGCACATTCCAACAGCCAAAATTCAAAGGATGTTTATTTTTACTTTTTCTTGAAGATTGTTTGACCACAGTGACAGGATGACGACCGGGCCCAGCCTGTGGCACACTGGGACACCTGCCAAGACAGTCTTTTTTGCCATTTACTGAATCTGTCGGGTCGTCCTTCAGAGCTACTGGTAACATGTAATCTAGTACAACCTGTTGCATGATTGGGTCACCGGCGAGTAAGCTGGCAACCCCACCAGGCTTGTTTTATGAGAAGGATGACTGTTAGACACCCTGCGGGAGGAAAAATAAGACCTGTCAAAGGGCGGGGGAGTTCATATACATATATATTTATATATATACGCACACACATAGTTTGTTTTAGAAGCGTTGAGATGTATTGAAAGATATAGAAATAATTTTTTATTTTCATACGCGTGATAATGCTAATAAATAGCATGATCAGGATAAATTATCCATACATTGCAGAAAAATACGTTACCGGCCAGCCATGTGACTCGAACTCACACTCTTGTAATTACGCGTCAAGTGCTTTACCATTAAGCTAAAAAGCCCAGTAACAAATTCTTCTGCAATTTTAGAACTCATAAATTTATAAAATTATTTCTCTATCTCTCAATACATCTCAACGCTTCTAAAACAAACACTGTTTACTTTAATCGTAAACTGAATTTAACGATAGCGTCTTATGAAGCTAAATTTATAAGTTCTAAAATTGTAGAAGAATTCGTTACTGGACAGTTTAGCTTAATAGTAAAGCACTTCACGCATAATCAGAATGATGTTAGTACGAGTCTCATGGCTGGTCGGTAACGTATTTTTCTGCAATGTTTGGATAATTTATCCTGATCACGCTATTTATTAGCATTATCACGCGTTTGAGAATAAAAAAATGATTTCTCTCTCTCTCTCTCTCTATATATATATATACAGGGTAGGGAAGCAAAATTTACAATGAACATTAAGTTGTTTTTTCTCAGCAGGCACTAAGTCAATTGTTTTGAAACCTAGTAGATATTGATGTCAGAATCATACCTGGCTCTATTATCCTTACCTTTTCAGAAACTTTTGCCCATGTGAGTAATCAGGAAAGCAAATGTCAAAGAGTGTGTGATTTGCTGAATGCACTCGTTACACCAAAGGAGATTTCAAGAATAGTTGGAGCGTCCATAAAGACTGTTTATAATGTAAAGAATAGAATGGCTGTGAGCACAACTATTACGAGGCGGTCTGGAAGTGGAAGAATTAACAAAAAACGTACCAAAGCTTTTATTAAAGCTCTCAAATCCAAAATCCTAAAGGATCCAACCAAATCCATGAGAAAAATGGCAATTGAACTTGAGGTAGACAATAAGACCATTAGAAATGCTGTAAAATATGATTTGAGGTTAAAATCTTACACCAGAACACCAAAACATTTGTTGACAACAGCTATGAAGGAAAAGAAATTAAAAAGGTGCAAGAAAATTATTACATGATTCAAGAAAAAGCCCTACATTGTAACGATCTTTTCAGATGAAAAGATCTTCACTGTCGATGCTGTTCTGAACCGCAGAAATAACAGATTTATCGCAAAATTGACAGCTGAGGTTAAGAGGACATTCAAAACAAAACATCCTGCTCAAGTTATGGCTTTTGGTGCTGTGGCTTCCGATGGAAAGAAAATGCCTATAAAATTCTACAAAGCTGATGAAAAGATCAATGTTAATACTTACTACAAGACTCTGAGATACCAGGTATTGCCATGTCTTAAAGCAAACTACCTAGATGGTAATTATGTATCGACACAGGATGGTGCTCCAGCCCACACAGCTAGAAAAATACAAGATTTCTGCAAATCCAACTTTACCAATTTTTTATGGTCGCCTTCTAGCCCAGATCTAAACCCTCTGGATTATGCTATTTGGGGCGTTTTAGAACATGCTACCAATAGAACATCACACAGCAATGTCGACTCTCTTAAAGATACTATTAAAGAAGAATGGGAGAAGTTGTCTCCCGAATATTTGAGGAACACTTGTGCAAGTTTCAGGAAGCGCGTGAAGGCAGTTATTGAGAAAGAAGGCGGACACATAGAATAAAAACATTTTCTATTATGTAAATTTTCTTGTGGCAAATAAATTCTCATGACTTTCAATAAACTAACTGGTCATACACTGTCTTTCAATCCCTGCCTCAAAATATTGTAAATTTTGCTTCCCCACCCTGTATATATATATATATATATATATATATATATATATATTATCATCATCGTTTATATATATACATATATATGTATATATCATCGTTTACATATATATATATATATTATATATATATATATATATATATATATATATATATATATATATATATATATATATATATTATCATCGTTTAAGTCCGCTTTCCCTGCTAGCATGGGTTGGGCGATTTGACTGAGGACCGGCAAACCAGATGGCTGCACCAGGTTCCAATCTGATCTGGCAGAATTTCTACAGCTGGATGCCCTTCCTAACGCCAACCACTCCGAGAGTGGATGCTGGATGCCCTTCCTAACGTCAACCACTCTTTTACGTGTCACCGGCAAGAGAGTCAGTCAGGCTGTACTGGCAACGGCCACGCTCAAGTGGTGTTTTTTACGTGCCACTTGCACAGGAGCCAGTCCAGCGGCTCGAATGTTTTTTCATGTGCCACTTCCACAAGTGCCAGTAAGGCGACGCTGGTAACGATCACGCTCAAATGATGCTTTTTATGTGCCACCGGCATGGAAGCCAGACAGCTGCTCTGGCAATGGTCACGTTCGGATGGTGCTACTAGCGCTCCACTGGCACGGGTGCCAGTCATTGAATTTCATTCGATTTCGATTTCTTTTTCACTTGCCTCAACAGATCTTCGCAAGCAGATTTTAGTGTCCAGTGAAGGAAAGGTACGCATAAGTGGCCTGGTTATACCCCTGGCATAGGTCACTGGTCATGGTCTCAATTGGCTTGTCGGGTCTTCTCACGCACAGCATATATCCAAAGGTCTCAGTCACTAGTCATTGTCTCGGTGACGCCTAATGTTCAAAGGTCGGGCTACACCACCTCATCCCAGGTTTCCTGGGTCTACCTCTTCCACTGGTTCCCTCAACTGCCAAGGTGTGGCACTTTTTCACGCAGCTATCCTCATCCATTCTCGCCACATAACCATACCAGCGCAATCGTCTCTCTTGCACACCACATCTGATGCTTCTTAGGTCCAACTTTTCTCTCAAGGTACTTACACTCTGTCGAGTATGCACTGACATTTCACATCTATCGGAGCATACCGGCTTCATTCCTTGCGAGCTTACGCATGTCCTCAGCAGTCACGGTCCATGTTTCACTGTCATGTAGCAAGGCTGTTCGTACACATGCGTCATACAGTCTGTCTTTTACTCTGAGCGAGAGGCCCTTTGTCACCAGCAGAGGTAAAAGCTCTCTGAACTTTACCCAGGCTATTCTTATTCTAGCAGCTACACTTTCAGTGCACCCACTCACAAAACTAATAATGGTCACCTAGGTAACGGAAGTTATCAACTACTTCTGGTTTTTCTCCCTGGAATGTGGCAGAAGTTGTTCTCTGCACATTTTCAGTATTTATTGCTCTTGAGCATCTGCCACATAGGAAAAAATCTATCTTCCCAGTTAGCCTTCCTTTGATATTGCTGCACCTCTTATGTTTCCATAGCTTACACTGGGTACATCTTATAGAGTTTCTACCTACGCTTTTTCTATGGATCGAGCAGGGCCATCTACCTGAAGGGGTTTGTGGTTTGTCTGCCTTCCTACTTATTAGGACTTTGGTTTTAGCTAGGTTGACTCTAAGGCCCTTCGATTCTAATCCTTGCTTCCACACCTGAAACTTCTCCTCTAGTTCTGATAGTGACTCAGCAATTAGAGCAAGGTCGTCAGCATAGGGGAGCTCCCAGGGGCATTCTGTCTTGAATTCCTCTGTTATTGCTTGGAGGACTATGATAAATAAGAGAGCGCTGAGGACTGAACCTTGGTGGACCCCTACCTCTACCCGGAATTCTTCCCTGTACTCGTTGCAAACTCTCACCTTACTGACAGCGTCCCTGTACTATTAATTATAATCATGGATAAAATCTATATAGGATTTTGTCAGGCAGCTAACGTGTAAAAAAACCATTTAGGTAAAACTTGATACAAAGTATTTAATTTTATAAATATAATTACAAAATTATAATGCCACATGCTAGAAGAAGACGCCAAATGACTCTAAAACTACCTTATTTGATCACACAGATACGGGCTAAAAACGAGGGGATGAACAAAAAAGATTCTTTTAAAAGTTTAACCATAAATGGATTTCGGGTTTTAGGATGTAATATCACTTTACCGTCCTCAGTATGACATAAACGAAAGCACATAATTATAAACATTTATACATACCATACGAACACAATGTATCCACAGTATATATACAAATGTTTACACTTATATACAAGCTAAATTTAATTCGTTCATCTCAGCCACGTGTGAATAACCAAAATAATTCAGCAGTGAATAAATTTGGTTTATGTGAATTCAAATTTATCATTATAATCAAGGATAAAATCTGCATAGGAATTTATCAGGTAGTTAGCATGTGCGTTTGTGCGTGTGACTTCATATGCATATATGTATATACGTACATGTATGTGTATATATGCGTATGTACATGTCACAGAAAGGAGAAAGAAAAAGAAAACAAAGACTGGTTTTTATCTTATTTTCTTTTATATACTTTCTTCGTTTTATATATTTACTGTATAAAAGGTCGTAGGTAAGGCCAAAATTATGCGAAGTAAATGCAAGGTAAATCACAAGAAAACAAATATCTGAATTAATGTAGACTTACCTTGTATTCAATATTTCGTGTTTATAACCTCCCCCCCCCCCCGGCCATCCTCAAGAAATTGACGAATGTTGCCGATGTGCGGGTGTGTGAGCGTGAGTGGAGTTGACATGCACAGAAGGGTGTTGCTATAGCAACCAGCTAGCTTCCTGTAGTTCCTTTCTATTATTCATCTTGGCTTTCTTTTGATGTATGATTATAGCCTCAGAGATTCTAAGGTTGCCCCTGTTCCGCTGTGCTGCCTTGATGTGCACTGTGTACTCCCGGGTCTGGCATTTCCGCAGATGTTTCTTCACGGAAGTGTCTGCCTGCATGTGTTCCTAAATGCGTACATGCAGTTTTCTTGTCGTGTTTCCGATGTAGGATGCGCCACATTTTCCACAGGTGATCTCATATACAACATAGGTCCTCTGGCACAATTCAGAGTCATTGATGGGACAGTTCGACAATGTGCACTCCTCGGAGTAGTGAGGGGTGTTGTTCTTGGACAGAGCTTTTCGTAAGGAAGGGCCGGTGTGCACAATCTGTATGTCGAGTCCTTCCCTGCGATTTGCGTGTATTTATATCTATTTTATCTATTTTGATCTATATTTATTTTTTACTTTAGTCTGCTTACAAAGTATAAGTGTATATAAATACACGTAGGAGCTTGCATATTTACGTATGTATATATGTGCACATGTATGTAGCGTGTGGGTGTATGCGTATATACGTATGTATATATACGTACATGTGTGTATATGTATATGTATGGGTGTATGTATGTGTATATGTGTGTGTATATATATATATATATATATATATATATATATATATATATATATATATATATATATATATATACAGACTGTCCTCATTTAACGACCAAGTTACGTTCAGTTGTCTGCCTTTCCACCTTGGAAAGTCGCTCAAAATTTGGATCCATCGCACCAAGTTCTATTTTGTAAAATATGTAATGACGGCTCGTAAAGTTCGTCGTAACTCCGAATGGTCATTAAATAGATAGGTCGTTAAATGAGGACAGTCTGTACATCAAAGTACAGGTAAGAATATAAACCTCGGAGAGATAAAGACATCTTAAGATTAAACTGGTTGAATACTTTACAATATAGGCACATACATATATATCATTAATATTATAAAAACCAAGAGAGAAGATGGAGATTAATAAAAGTTTATTAATACATTGACAAGACCAGACCTGCAATTGTTTCAATTCATCACTTGCAACATAAAATCAACCAAATTTAATTTAATTTAGCTAAATCAATTTAGTTAATTACGACAAGTGAGAATATCTTCAGGGAAGGACGTAGAAAGAAATTTATTATATTTAAACATAATAAAAACATTAAAAGGAAGAATACGGTGTGCCATTGAAGTTTAAAATATATACATTAATAATAATAGATACAGTTATAAAAAAAGTTATAGTCATAAATTAATATAAATAGCAATAATGATAATGCAGACATACCCATGCAAAAATATGAATAATGGTGATATGTAAAAAAAAGAATAGATCGGTGATATGTAAAAAAAACAATAGACTGGTAATTAAATTATGGGAGTAGAGAAGTGAAATAATTAGGTATTCCACATAAACATATCTACACACATGCCTATATTGCCTAATGCGAGCCCGTAGCAATCTCTTAAATTGTTTCGGTATTACATGTCAAAAGTGAAACAATAGCATCGCTATTGTAATATGCTATAACAATTTCACTTTTAATTGTTTCACTACATATATATATATATATATATATGTGTGTGTGTGTGTGTGTGTGTGTGTGTGTGTGTGTGTGTGTGTATGTATGTATGTATGTATGTATGTATGTGTATATATGTGTGCGTATTTATATATATGTGTGTATATATATATATGCATATATATGTATGTATATATATATATTTATGTGTATATATATATGTATATATGTATATGTATATATACATATATATATATATATACATATATATATATATATATATATATATATATATATATATATATATATATATATATATATGTATATATATATATATACATATATATATACATATATATATATATACATATATATATATGTATATATACATATATATGTGTATATGTGTATATATATGTATATATGTATATGTATATATGAATATATATATGTATATATATATATATACATGTATATATATATATATATATATATATTTATTTATATATTTATTTATATATGTATATATATATATATATATATATATATATATATATATATATATATATATATATATATATATATATATATATATATATATATATATATATATATATATACATGCACAATCAAAATATGTAACAGGATATCCAGAGGTGATGCAGTTTCAAGCATCTCTATTTAATTGAACAATGCAATCATTACATCAATTTAAAAGCAGGGCTATCCTCAGCTGCATAAATGAATAGAATTTTTTTAATCAGTCGGACACAGTTGAGTGTAATCTTTGGATGAGGTCTGATGCCCCTGATAATTTTGATATGGGCTCGAGTGATTCGGCTGAAATCACTAATCTAGTTGGTGGGTATCTTTTAAGGTGCCTCAATAGAGAAATCCTTGAATTGCAAGGAGGCTTATATAAAGATGATGCTATTTATCATCCCTAGTGACAACAAATCAGTTATAGAAAGAATGAGAAAAAGAATTAGAAAACTTTTTAAAAGCTTCAACTTAGGTATTGCGTATGAATATGGTACAAAGGTAGCAAATTTTTTAGATACTACTTTAGACATTAGCTCGGGATTATACCACCCCTATAGGAAACCTAATGAAGTTACGAGATACGTGAACAAATTATCAAATCACCCCACTAATGTGTTAAAATCGGTAGTTAACAGTATTTCTAGGAGAATTACAAAATCATCAGCAAATAAGGATATTTGTCTAAGGCAAGATATGACCAGGAAATTACTTTTCTTAGTCCTGAAACTATATTATGTATGTATTCGCACTGGAAACTGTACAACTTATATTATACCTCTTATATTATACCTCTTAATAATGGAATTAATGAGAGTTTGAGTGATAGAGGGATTACTAACTTACTTATTTGTGAAAAATACCAAATAGAAAAGCATTCTACAAACCCAACAATTTAAATAATAATAAAATAAGAAACAACAGGAAGTTAAATGCTAAAACTGGTAGGAAGCTTAGATTAGATAATAAAGGTAATGAAAAGAACGAACTGGTTACTACACCCTACATAGATATGAAAAATACTGGTAATGGGGACTTAACTAATAATTAAGTCATGATTCGGGGGGGAGTGAAAGAGTAGGTAGATACCCCACTTACTTACGCCGTAAGTTTGAAAGTGAGGACTTCGTCTGGTTCACTGTTCCTTACAACTGTGCTATATCCACAAACATATATGGGAAATTTATGGCTATTTTGAATAAAAACTTCCCTGCTTCCCATAGATATAACAGAATTTTTCCCCGCAAGACAGAATCTCGTATTCTGCTCTTCCCAATATGGGTACCATCATAGCTACATTAAATAAGAAGAATATAAAATTAGCAAGAGGTGATAATATAATAATAATAATAATAATAATAATAATAATAATAATACCGGGGATGTTTAACAAGACTACACCGGGGATGTTTAACAGAGACTACACCGGGGATGTTTAACAGAGACTACACCGGGGATGTTTAACAAGACTACACCGGGGATGTTTAACAGAGACTACACCGGGGATGTTTAACAGACTACACCGGGGATGTTTAACAGTGACTACACCGGGGATGTTTAACATGTGAGAACGATAAATCACTGCTCCGAAAATTATCCAAAAACATCGGAAATAAAGACATCGCATGGAGCCAAAAAATAGCTGACAAAGGGTTGGACTATATCAGAGTAAGTAATACTCATTGAAATTTATTTCTATTTTTCCAAATATAATGATGTATTTTAACTTGATACCTCCACTACCCGCACAGCGATCGTAAACACACGTGTTACATCAAAATCAGACCATCTCCAAACCCAAACACCATGTACAAAAAAATTACAAACAGATTAAATAACACCGGTATTATTCCACCCAAGAATAACAACCGAGAAGTGCGTACTGTAAGCTTATTACGCAAAAAGTACGAAGATCTGAACGTGCAAAACAATCTGACAACAGAAATGAACGAACCGGTACCCTACAAAAACGATGACCGTCAAAATATAGGGCCGAACGTTGTTCCTCATGTCCCGCGAACAAAACCAAAACGGCATAAATGGACACGTGAGGAATACATTTCGATCCTACACGCTTATTTCACAGCAGTGCTCTACCCAAAAAACGAAAACGCAACAACACATACATATAAAATATGGAAGAAAAATAATGTAAATAAAGACCTTGATAATACAATGAACCCTAACAAACTAGCTAACATAAGAAGATATATTCTAAAAGCAAAAGAAATATCAGAAATAGAAATAGAACAATTGAAAGGAAAAATACATCAGGAAAATCTAGATAGTAGTCACACAGCAATGCCAAATAATAATATAAACACTGAGATAGCAGAACACGAGGACAAACGTAACATTTCCGGCAAAAACGAAGTAAACAAAAAACAACAAACCCAGACCGTAGAGATGTATAATAGTGTACAAAAAGCACCAATCCAGAACACCACAGACAAACATATGAATGAAAAGGAAGGCAAAACAAATCTAAAGCCTGGGAATAACGAAGGGAAACCTAATGATTACGATACTATGAAAATGAGAATAACCAAAGAACTGAAAACCACAGATCTTAGAATGGACCACAGATTATATCTCCCAAAAATCAAAATAGACAATAAAACAACATCAATAATAAATAGCATAAACCTGGCCGTCGCGGAACTAACAACCACAGAAACAACAGGCAATATCACTGAGCTAAATGACATAATATATGCGGCAGCCACTGCAGCCACAAAAGAAGCAGGATACTCACTCAAACCCATCCGAACAGGAGTTCTACCACCCAAACAGACCTTGTGGATAGATAACATCCAGAACAAAATTTTAAAAAAAGAGAAAAGATTTATTGATTCTCAACGAAATTAGTAGACAATCAACACAACTAAGTAACAAGAAAACAAAAATACTGTACAAATACAGCATTACAGAAAAAGACTTACCTGAGGCAAAAAAACTAAAGCAAGACATCCTTGCCAAAGCACAAAGGATCCGCCGGTATGAGAAACGCCAACGTTTCTTTGAACAAAACAAACAGTTCAAATCCAACCCCAAAAAACTCTACCAAGAACTGGGTAAAAATAAAATAGACATTACTGCAGCACCAACAGCAGAAGAACTGGAAGAATTCTGGAAACAAATATGGTCGGTGAAGCAACAACCCCAGAAAAGGACCATTAAAACAACGAACTTAGCACCTGAGCAACTCTGGGCCCTATAACAACTGAAGAGGTCACCCAGACACTGCAAAGACTAAGCAACTCGAAGGCACCTGGACACGACAAGATCCCCAACTTCTGGTTAAAACACCTGCCAGGAATGCATAAAAAGCTGGCAGAAAACTTTAACAACATACTAGCAGAGCCAGAGACAATGCCTGAATGGCTCACGAAAGGGAAAACCATCTTAATCCCCAAATCCACGGAAACAGAGAAACCACAAAACTATAGACCTATAACCTGTCTCCCTGCGATCTACAAAGCCTTTACGGCAATAATATCGCAGAGATTGAGTAAGCACCTGGAAAATAACAGCCTGTTTCCAGAAGAGCAGAAGGGATGCTGCAAGGGCTCATACGGCTGTAAAGACCAATTATTGATCAATAAAGCCATAACTGAAGACAGCCGCAGAAAGAAGAAAGGCCTCAGTATGGCCTGGGTGGACTACCAAAAGGCTTTCGACAGTGTTCCCCACACGTGGATTCTGGAAACACTAGCCATAAACAAGGTGGCACCAATTATTATAAAATACATAAAGCACTCAATGAACAAATGGCAGACAGTGCTACAGTTCCAAACAAAAGAGGGACTTATGAAAACGAAAGCCATCCCCATTAGAAGAGGAATATTCCAGGGAGACACGCTCTCTCCACTCCTGTTCTGCTTGGCACTCACACCTTTAACTGAATTGCTAAATAGAACTGGTTGTGGTTACAAATGCTACGGAAAAACAGTCAGCCACCTTTTATGTATGGATAACCTATGCTAAAAATGACAAAGAGCTAGAAACACTATTACAGACAGTACACGGCTTTACCAAGGAAATAGGTATGAAATTCGGATTAGAAAAATGTGCCAAAGCAACCCTGAAAAGAGGAAAATTAGTTAAAAGTAGCAATATAACACTAGATAAAGCCAATGAAATAAGAGAACTAGACGAAAGCCAACCATACAAATATTTAGGAGTCAGTGAACTAGATAGGATACAACATACACAAATGAAAGAAAAAATTAAGATAGAGTACTATAGACGAGTTAGATCAATACTAAAAACAGAGCTCAATGCTAAAAACAAGATAATAGGTATCAACACTTTAGCTGTCCCAGTTATAAGCTACAGCTACAACATCCTTAACTGGACAC